>NC_045799.1:20699452-20951952 GCF_009873245.2 Balaenoptera musculus | reverse complement strand
CAAAGTGCTCTGGTGTCTTTCCATGACGCTGGGGGTAAGGAACTCCCCTGTGCCCCTGCTGAGCCCACCGTGTTTTCTGGCTGCCTGGCCTCCAGCCACTTGACTTTTCGGTCCCTTGCACACACAAGGTACTGCTCCCCATCGCACTTCACCCAGCGCTCGGGTGTGTGCTCAGCAAGAGCCTGAGAGCTCTGCCGTTATATCCATATCCTTTCTTCTGAGCATCCCTTTGTCATTTCATCCATTAGCGTGACTATTTAATGCTGGTCTCCCGTTACCCAGACTCTGCGCTGCACAAGAGCAGAGCCCATGTCTCTTTCTCATCGGTGTATCCCAGTCTTGCGCCCCATGCTGGCATACAGTAGGTGCTCAATATGTGTGTGCTGAGTTAACGAGTGAACTCACTGAACCTCCCTGTGCTCTGGACCAAGTTTTTGATCAGGTGGACTTGAATGCAGCCTGGTGGCTGGGAGGCCAGGCTACTGGAACCCTGGGCTGGGGAGAGCCTCTCCATCTCCCTCTGAGGGCAGAAGAGACTGGCCAGCCTCCTACCCATAAGCCCTGGGGACAAGTCTCCACCCTCAGCCATCAGCCCAGGGGCTCCCCATGTGTCCTCTTGGCTTCTCTTTCTGTCCCGCAGGGCTTCATGCATCCACAAATTCTAGCTGTGTGACCTTGGGCAAGTTACTTAAGCTCTGTGTGCCTCACTTTCCTCATCTGTAAAAGAGGAACAACAAGTATCCATCTCGTTGGGTTGTTGTGAGGATTAAATAAATACACATAAAAACCCTATAAGCATCACTTGACACTGGGTAAATATTAGTTATTATTATTATTAGAATTTGTCACATGTTCACTTCTCGGCAAAGCCACTTCACTTATGTGAAGTGTGGTTTGATCATCACAGCAAGTCTTTGAAATATTATTATCCCCATTTTACAGCTCAGGAAACTGAGTTCAGGGCAGCACTGTCCAATAGAACCTTTATGGTGATGGAATGTTCTGTGTATCGACACTGCCCGGTACGGTAGCCTCTAGCCCCACATGGCTATGGAGCTCTGGAAGTGTTGTTCTGAGGATCAAATGAGGCAATGCATGGCTAGCAAGATGCGTGGCCCTAGTAACTCCGCAAAAAGCATTAGCTCTTATTATTGACAATGTGACATATTATTACTGCTCTTGCTGGGGCTGTTGTTATTGGTGTCATCATTATTGTCACTATTGTTCCAATACAACGAAGGAGCACAGTAAGAAGAGCTTTCTGTGGATTTTCTGCTCTTGGCAACAGGGAGCCTTTCAGAGGTTTGTAAACTGAGAGCAACGTGGCTGGATTAACAAAGAAGCTCTCTCTGGCTGAGGTGTGTGGAAGGAGAGTGACAGGGAGGCAGAGAGAGGTGATGAAGCCTCAGCCAAGGCCGTGGGGATGGGGACAGCGATGCAGGAGATGGAATCCACACCTGGTGATAGATTGGACGTGGGAAGTGACGGGGTGGGAGGAGTCATCCAATGCCAGGTGTCATTGCCCACCTTGTGGAATGCAGGAGAGGAGGCCGGCCCACTCCATCACGTACCAGCCCCCATTGCACTCCTGCATCCGGGTCCCAACCCAGCCCTTGCTCAGGTACAGACTGGCCCAGCCCATGGGCATCCTTTTCACACGACTACAATTCTGGGTGCATAATCCCCCCGCCCACCCACCGCCCCGCCCATCCTCATGTTTTCTGCAGCCCTCAGGGTGGGATCTCTGGCCCTCCTGTTCCCCGATCCCAGGGGCTGGGCTGCTTCTCCGCCTAGGGACCGGGCCATCCCGAACCCATCTCCCGGTGACAGCCTGGGGACCCTCGCCTTTCCCCGCTGCCTCACTCTGGTGCCTTTGGTGCCCTCTGCCGGCGGTGCTGTGTCACTGCATGGTTCTCCCGACTACCTGAGGCAGCACCCAGCTCCACTGGGTCACACATGCCCCTGCTGTCCGGAGAGGTGCCCCCAGAGCCAGCCAACCCCAGATCGGCTGGTGCAGAAAGAGAACCTGGGTCCTTGGCACCATCTGTGCAAATGTCTGCTTCTTTCCCATCTGTCCCTCTGGCACTGACCCCTGGTTCTGCTGAGAATGGGGGTGGAGGCTGTGGTGCCGCCCCATCCTCATCCCCATCCCCACACCCACCTGGGGCTGTGGGCTCCCACAGGTGCCCCCGCTCCTTCTGTTGGCATCCAGTCACTCCTCCACAGGCCTACGGTCACTTCTGTAGGTTGGACCACCATCATCTCTTAAATGGGTGATTTCAACATAGCTCCTCACCATGCCTCTTCTCCCCTGCAAAGCTTGTGATCGCAATCTCTTCTCCACATGCAGCCAGAGGAGGGATTTTTTAAAAAAAACAAGCTTGACTGTTCTGCTCCTCTGAGTATAACTCTGCAACATCTCCCACTGCACCGAGGGGTAAGCGCTTCCCTGGATGGGCAGTGCTGAACACTTTGTCCCCTGCTGGCTTCTCCAGAGGTCACCTGGGATGCATCCTGTAGTCTGTAAAGCGGTTTCCTGTCTTCTACTTCCTCTGTCCTCACTTTTCGCTGCTCATGGCCCTGGCTTGAGGCCCCTCTGTCCCCTTGGAATCTTTCACCCTCCGTCCCTGGAGTTTGGGAGCTCCAATGGCCGTTGGAGCCCTGCATCTCTCTGGGGGCTGCCTTCTCCCTGGGGCTGCCCCACGTGTGGACAAGCAGGAGCACAGACACGGCTGTCTCCTCGCAGGGACTGTATTAGGGCCCCTTAGAGCCTCACACAGTGCTTGGTTTTTGGGGGCGAGGCTTGGTCACTTGGGACTTTCCCAAGAACTAGCTTCTGGGTCAGAAATTCCTAAGTCAGAGATTCCAAACTGTGATCTAGGAGGTCACTGCTGTCAAGGGGGATCTCCCCCATCACCCCCATCCCCACCCAACCAGCACATGCCCCTGCTTCAGCCCGAGCAGCCCTGCTTGAATTGATTGGTTATCTAAGAGTTTTCCATACAGTTTTGTTGGAAGGAAGCCTTCTGAAATTAAAAAGAAAAGGTTTTAAAGCCTCATTCCAAATTTCATCCCATTCCACCCACATTTGCAAAACATCTTATAGCCGACTTTATTTTTAGATTGTCTTTATATTTTTATCTTGTATATTTTTAACTTACAAGGAAACAGGCTCAGAAAGGTTAAGTGACTTGCCCAAGATCACACAGCATGTACGTAATGGAGCTGGATTCAAACTCAGGCAGCTTGACTCTGCTGTCCTTCTTGTGGCCTCTCGTGGGGGGAACTTCGTGTGCCCTCGTCACGACCCAGGGCCCTGCCGGGAGCTGACCCTGCCTGTGTCCACCTTGCAGTGCTGCATTGACAACTTTGAGGAAATTGTCAAGTTGCTCCTTTCCCACGGTGCCAATGTGAACGCCAAGGACAACGAGCTGTGGACGCCCCTGCATGCCGCGGCCACCTGCGGCCACATCAACCTGGTGAAAATCCTCGTTCAGTAGTACGTGCCCCTCTCTCCCCCAAGAACAGCCTTCCCTCTGCCTTTGGTTTTTTCCAAGTTCTATTTTTTTTTTTTTTTTTTTTTTACTTTCATCTCCTCTCTCTCTTTTTTTTTTTTTCTGTCTCGTTTGGTGTCTGCCACTCTTTCTCTTTCTCACCACATTTCCTTTCCGTCCCTGTGTCTTTCTCTCTCGTTTTCTCTCCATCTCTGTCTCTTTCCTCCTTGGTCTCACTCTGTCTTTTCCACTGTGTCTCTCTTAATTCTCTCTCTCTCCTTTCATTCTCTTTCTTTCTCCCGATATTATTGGGTAAAATACACCTAACATAAAATTTACCATCCTTGGGACTTCCCTGGTGGTGCCGTGGTTAAGAATCCTCCTGCCAATTCAGGGGACACGGGTTCGAGCCCTAGTCCGGGAAGATCCCACATGCCACGGAGCAACTAAGCCCGTGGGCCACAACTACTGAGCCTGCACGCCTAGAGCCTGTGCTCCTCAACAAGAGAAGCCACCGCAGTGAGAAGCCTGCGCACCGCAACGAAGAATAGCCCCTGCTCGCTGCAACTAGAGAAAGCCTGTGTGCAGCAACGAAGACCCAATGCAGCCAAAAATAAATAAATAAATTTATTTTTAAAAAAATTTCACCATCCTTGTGTTACAGGCATACATCCCGTTTGGTCACAGTGTATAATCCTTCCAATAGGCTGCTGAATTTGGTTTGCTGTTTTTTTGTTTTTTTGGGGTTTTTTTGGCTGTGTTGGGTCTTCATTGCTGCGTGCAGGCTTTCTCTAGTTGCGGCGAGCGGGGGCTACTCTTCGTTGCGGTGCACGGGCTTCTCATTGCAGTGGCTTCTCTTGTTGCGGAGCATGGGCTCTAGGCGCGCGGGCTTCAGTAATTGCAGGACATGGGCTCAGTAGTTGTGGCACGCAGGCTCAGTAGTTGTGGCTAGCAGGCTTAGTTGCTCCGAGGCATGTAGGATCTTCCTGGACCAGGGAACGAAACTGTGTCCCCTACATTGGCAGGCAGATTCTTAACCACTGCACCACCTGGGAAGTCCCTGCTAGTATTTTCTTGAGGACTTTTGCATCAGTGTTCATAAGGGATATCAGTCTGTAGTTTTCTTGTAGTGTCTTCGTCTGTCTTTGTATCAGGGTATCATTTTCTTTTTTCAATCTCTTTTTCTCTGTCTGTCCCCATGAGTCTGAATTCATCTCCTCCATGCTTATGTGTTGTTGCCATTTTTTTTTTTTAATTTTATTTATTTATTTATTTTTGGCTGTGTTGGGTCTTCGTTTCTGTGCGTGGGCTTTCTCTAGTTGTGGCGAGCGGAGGCCACTCTTCATCACGGTGCGCAGGCCTCTCACTGTAGCGGCCTCTCTTGTTGCGGAGCACAGGCTCCAGACGCGCAGGCTCAGTAGTTGTGGCTCATGAGCCCAGCTGCTCCGCGGCATGTGGGATCCTCCCAGACCAGGGCTCGAACCCGTGTCCCCTGCATTGGCAGGCAGATTCTCAACCACTGCGCCACCAGGGAAGCCCTGTTGTTGCCATTGTTGTTTTGCTTGCTATAAAAAAAAAAAAGCAAGCATACTTCCTTGGCTCTGCCCCTGCCCCCCAAATCATGTCCACCTGCATTTCTTTGGGGCAGAACGTGCTTTGGGGGACACCATGTAACAATGCCTTTCCCAGGAATAAGGCCATTTCCCTCTATAGAGCTCTGAGAGTCTTCTCCCATGCTGAAATTCCTTCTAGTCTGCTTAGTTTCTATAAACACACAGGAAAGGCACCATTCAATTTCAAGCGTATTTAATTGAATTCATCTAATGATTGGAGGGCACTCAAGCTGGGCCAAGCCCTGTGCTGGGCACTGAGCACTCAGGGAAGCTAAAGTCCTGAGGAACCACACAGGAAATCAGGTGATTTCAGTACCAGAGCCAAGACGGAGAGAGACCCATGGGCTGGGGTCCCAGGAGAGCATCTGAGTGCAGGGATTCAGGAATAGTGGCCGAGGGCAGGAGACCTTTGGCAGAGGTCTCAGCAGAGCAGCCAGGGCCCATCAGGTGGCTACTGGGGGGATAGAGATGCTGCCCTGGCTCAGAGAGGTGGATTAGCTTACCCAAGGGCACACAGGAGCTCAGAGAGGTCACAGTGGGGGGCTGTTAGGCCAAAGGACTGGCAGGTGGCCCATGCCCACACCTCCGATGAGAGCCTGGGTGTGGTTAAGTCTGCCGGAGCATCAGGTGGCCACAGTCCAATCTGGGATGGTGCGAGAGGAGAATGGGGTGGTGCCAGCCTGGCACAGTGGGTCCCCAGCACCGATGTGTACCAGAATCATGGGTTTAAAATACGTAATCCTCAACTCCACCCACCACACCCCCGAGAGACTCTGTTTCAGGAGGTCCAGAGTGGAGCCCAGGAAGCTGCATTTTATTTCAGCGGTGCCCGGGTGATGCTGCCGCAGGGCATCCCAGAACCATGCACGTAGGAACCAGTGGCCCAAAAGGCAGATTCTGCCATGGAGCCCCAAGGCTCTGTCCTGTCCCTACCCTGGTCAGCCTTTTGGGCAGGGACTTAGAGGAGGAGATGGGGGATAGCTGAGGGTACTTCTGCACTTGGTCCAAGACTGAACTAGGACAAGGAGAAGTGAAAAGAGTTGGGCCAGGTTTGAGTCTTGACCCTCCCACGTCCTGGCTGTGTGACCTCAGACAAGTGACTGAACCTGTCTGAGTCTTTGTTTCCCTTGCGTGAGATGGGGCCAATAATACTGAACCAAGACGACTATTATGAGGATTATATCAAATGATGAGTGTAAAGGGCTTAGATCAAGCCTGGCTCTAAGCAGATGCCTGGGAAGCAGTGCTGCCGCCATTAATGTTGTATTTTCTATTTGACATCTGTGCCCAAGTGCCCGCCTACTGGTTCAACAGAGTGGGAAGCTGGGGGAAGTCTGCTGGCACAGCTCTCCTGGGATTTTGGCCCCTTCCCACCTGGGGCCCCTGAGATCCTGGAGATGCTATCCTCGCTGGGCTGCATTGCAGTCGGGCTGTGGATGTTGGGGTGCATAGTGGGGTGGGAGTGAGAGGCTGGATGGTAGAGGCAGCAGACCAACCCTCTGCGCACATACCTGGCCCTCACCCTGGCCCTCTCTCTGCAGTGGGGCCGACTTGCTTGCCGTCAACTCTGATGGGAACATGCCCTATGACCTCTGCGAGGATGAGCCCACCCTGGATGTCATCGAGACGTGCATGGCGTACCAGGGTAAGGGCGGGGCCGCCTGCCGTGAAGTGGGCTTAGTGCGGGGCTGCGGCTCTCTCACATCAGTGCAGGTGAACGAGTTACCTAGCAATGTGCCCACCGCCTGCTCAGTGCTCAGGAACTGGGATGGGGTCCCACGATGGTTGTTCCCCGTGTGACGGGCAAGATGCGGACACAGAACAACCCTGGAAAACGTGCTGTGCACAAGGGGGGCGTTGCTCTCATCTGTGTCAACCACACACACGGGTGGCCTCAGCTGGCCGGGTCTCTTCGTCAGCTGTGACGATTTCAATTCCATAAACATTCACAATAAAGATATATTCCCATTTGGGAAAAATAATACAAAGTCAAGAACATTCGCGGCTGCCTGCTCTGTGCCAGGCACCACGCGGGCTGCCAGGGACCCTAGATAAACAAGATGTGGGCTGTTCTCAGCTGACAAGTGAGCTTCAGAGAGGAAATGAACGCAGCAATCAGAGAGATCTGCCCACACCTGCCACCCCAGTGCGTACCCCTGAAGGACCTCCTCTTTAGAAATAAATCTCAAATCCAGACCCTGGACTGCAGTCCAAAGTCCTGCGCGGGCTCTGCGCTTGTGTTTCCTCCCAGATGGCTGCGGGAACTGCCCTTTTGGCCTGCCCATTCCCTGGCCCTGGCACTTTCCTTGTTCACCTGCAGAACTTCCTAACAATTTTTGTGCCAGTCTGGTGAATCTATGGACCCTTCTCAGAATAATATTTTTAAATGCAGTTATCAAAGCCATAGGATTATAAAGGAAACCACTTCTATTAAAGTAGAGCTTCCGAAATATTTTTAAATGTGTGAAATAGAAACGTTATTGATTCATGAAACAATAAGATAACATGATATGAAAACAGCTACAGTTTCTGTTGGTGACAAAGTCACAGGCACTGCCAATTCTACTGTGAATTTGGCGTACGTTCTAATGGAAGGAAATGCTACATTTCATTTAAACGTTAATGAAAATAAACAGGTCATTCTTTTTCTCCTTTCAAGTTTATAGACCTCCCCTGAATTCTATCCAAGAACGCTTGATCTCATGGACCTTTTTTTCAGAGTAAATCACTCTCTCCTTAAATACCATTAGCAGCTGCTAGTAACACTTAAATTTTTAGCCAGAGATTCAGGCTTGAAAATGTGCTTCTGTGTCCCTCAATCTCGAGGGACACATTTATTCAGCTCTCCATTCAGAAGTTATATGTTCAGTAATTCAGTCATTGCCGTAATAAAGATTCATTGAGCATCGTGCCTGGTGCTGCAAACACAGCTGTAGACAAAATAGAAGAAATTAACAGAGACCTGGTCAAATAGAGTGGTCAGGGGAGGCCAGCTGAGGAGGTGGTCCAGGCTGGACCTAAAGGATGAGATGGAGCCAGGTATTTGAGCAGTTGGAGGCAGGTAGGTGGATGGTAGGGGTAGAAGAACTGTGTGTGTAACAGTAATCAATATCACTACAATGCCGACTGGGTACCAGGCAGGAATGGACCTTGTTTGTGGCCCAGCACGTGGTGTTTGTATTCACTGGGCCTGGGAGAAATGATCTCTGAGCATATCTATCTACCCCCTTGACTGGCAGACCCTGGGGGACAGGAGCCATGCCTCCCCAATCTGCCCCCCCTCCCCTCCCCCTGGGGTTCTCTGCCTGGGAATGCTGACTCAATCCCCCCTTCCTCACTGCAGGCATCACCCAAGAGAAAATCAATGAGAAGCGGGCAGCTCCTGAGCAGCAGATGATTTCGGACATTCACTGTATGATTGCAGCCGGCCAGGACCTTGACTGGATAGATGCCCAGGGTGCCACACTGGTGAGGAGAGGGGCCAGGCTGGATTGGGCTGGGGGGTCAGGACCAGAACCCAGACCAGCTAGAACTGAACTGGGCCAGTGCCGGTGGAGGCCAAGCCTATACAGTTGGGGCCTCTCCATGGCTTTGGACCTCCCCCACCTCTTGGGGCCAGGGGTGCCCCTGGAATGTGGGAAGTTAGTAGAGCGGGGCTCAGCCGCTTTGAGAAGCTGGGGCTGGGAGTCGGGAGCCCTGGGTGGGAGGCTTGGCTCTGCCATTCGCCTCTTCTGTCTCTAAGTTTCTCCTTTACCTCAAGCTCCAGGTGTCCATCCTGAGTTCATTATTTCCGCCTCCTCCTGTGATGTCTCCCGCTTAAGGACTGGTGCCATGTTCATCTGTTCACCCAGGCCATCTTGCTTTGCCCTGTTCATTCCCCTGCCTTAGTGTCCCCTCTCCCACTCCAGTGCTTTGCCTCGTTGGCTGTCCCTGATGTTACTGCAACAGCCTCTCCTCTGGGTTCCCTGACTTCAGAGCCCAGACACCCCCAGGCACCCATTCATCACTGGTTCACCCATCCGTCCATCGGTTCGCCCACCCATCCACGTCCTCTATGCCGCATGCGGTACTAGACCCTGGAGATGGAGAACAATGGAAGCTTCTCTCTCTCTCTAATCTGCCTCGTTAGCTCCACTCACCCTTTCAGCTCAAGTGTCAGTGACTTGGGAAACCTTCTTGATCTTTCTTCATAGGCTTTCATAGCATGATACAGCTCAGTATTGCGGAAGGCCTGCTTCTGCAGCCTCTAAACTGAAAATTGGAGCATGGCCTTGGAAGCCCACCCCACCACCCCCAACCGTGCCCATGGCTGGACCCTGCCCTAGGCTTGTGGTCTGTGTGATTGTGAGCACTCAGGGCTTTCAGAATCTTCAGCTCACCAGGTAGAGCTCAGCAGTACCAAGTTCCCTCACCATCCCTCAGGCCTGACCTGGTGGCCCAGGTGTGACAACTGGGCTTCTCCTACCTGTTCCTGAGCCCTACCCTCTGCCTCATGCCCTTTTCTTTTTTTTTTAATTAAAGTTTTTTTAATTTTAAAATTAATTAATTATTTATTTATTTTATAGTTGATTTACAATATTATATTAGTTTTGGGCGTATAACATAGTGATTCAATATTTTTATAGATTATACTCCATTTAAAGTTCTGAGAAAACAATAGCCAATATTCCCTGTATTGTACAATATATCTTTGTTGCTTATTTATTTTATACATAATAGTTTGTATCTCCCAGTCCTCTACCCCATCTTGCCCCTCCCCCGTCCCTCTCTATATCTGTGAGTCTGTTTCTGTTTTGTTACATACATTCATTTGTTTTATTTTTTAGATTCCACATATAAGTGATAACATATTTGTCTTTCTCTGTCTGACTTATGTCACTTAAGCATAATACCCTCTAGGTCCATCCACGTTGCTGCAAATGGCAGAATTTCATTCTTTTTTATGGCTGAGTAATATTCCATTGTCTCTATATACCACACCTTCTTTATTCATTCATCTTTGATGGACACTTAGGTTGCTTCCATATCTTGGCAATTGTAAATAATGCTGCTATGAACACTGGAGTGCATGGATCTTTTCAAATTAGTGTTTTCATTTTCTTTAGATATATACCCAGCAGTGGAATTGCTGTATCATATGGTAGTTCTATCTTTAGGTTTATGTACCTCATGCCCTTTTCTATGAACAAGGTCCCTGCTCAGATCACCTGCTCAGCCCAGAACTCAAGGATAGAGTCAGGTAGTTGGATTGAACACTGCTGCATGAACGCTGTATGAAATCATGGCCAGGCTGTATCAGGGAGTTGCCCACCATAGCTGGAGCTCCTCTGGGTCTGTGGCTCAGCCCTCTAGATACAGGGGTCTGCTCCGCTTGGGCTAGCCTCATAGTGGCTCACCCACATGGGCCGGGCACATACTAGGTCTCAGGTCTTCCCAGTAGAGTGGGGAGATGAATAGTACCTTCCTTAAGCATTGTTGGGAGGACTAAATGAGATTCTGCATGTAGGCGCTCAGCACAGAGTCTGTAAACTCTCAATAGATGCTAATGATTAACGCATTATTATTATTAACATTATCACTCTACTGTATATAAAATAGATAAACAACAAGGATCTACTGTATAGCACAGGGAACTATATTCAATATCTTGTAATAACCTATAATGGAGAAGAATCTGAAAAAGAATATATATATATATATATATATATATATATATGTATGTATAATTGAATGACTTTGCTGTACACCTGAAGCATTGTAAATCAACTGTACTTTAATAAAACAAAAAACCACCAATATTGCTCTCCCAGTCATACCTTTTTATTCCTAGCCATGTATGTGACCCCACAGCTTGTAATGTCTGGCTGGCCAGCTGTGTGTCATTCTCAACCACTGGCAAGCAGCAGATATTTATAAATCAGATAATGATACCAACTTTCACGTGTGCCTCTACCAGATCACACCCTGAGTTTTTTCTACAAATTAAAAAATAAAGGAAAACCTCCATTTGCCAGAACCTTGCAGCACCCTGACCCCAGGATGATGCAGCATCTGGCCATCAGGGCTCTGTTCTGAAGGCCATGCTTTCCCCATCCCACTGGCTGGGGCTCTGTTGCCCCAGACCTTGGCCCCCCTGGAGAGCACTCTGATTTCCTCCCAGCCTGGCTTCTGCTGGCCTCCTTGGGCTCTCACCTGTCTCCCACCTTGGCTGGGCATTTGGTTTCTCTTTGCCTCGTCTCCTTCTCGCTCCTCCATCCATTCCCACAGTGCATCTTGTCATCACTTATGGCTCTCTAAGGATGTTCATCACTTACTGAGGGTTTGTTACGTGCTAAGTACTTTATGTGTTTTCTGGGAGATTGGGCAAGAGGACAACTGAGGTCTGCAAGGTGGTATCTATCACCAGAGACCTTAAATGGTGCCAGGTAGGAGAGATGGGGCCTCAACATGAGCTTTCCCTTATTGGATGTATTGGGTATCTATTGCTGCATAACATACTAACACAACATGTAGCATCTCAAAACAACAATAAATATTTATTATCTCACATCGTTTCTGTAGGTCAGGGAACTGGGAGCAGCTTAGTTGGGTGGCCCTGGCATGGAGTCTCTCATGAGGTTACAGTCAAGATGTCAACCAGGGCTGCAGTCATCTGAAGGCTTGACCGGGGCTGGAGGACTCACTTCCAAAATGGTGCACTCACATGGCTGCAAGTTAGCATTGGCTGTCGTCAGAAGGCCTCAGTTTCTCATCTCTTAGGCTCTCTCCTTAGGGCTGCTTAAGGGTCCTCACAACATGATGGCTGCCTCCCTCTAGAGTGACTGATGCAAGAGAGCCTAAGGTGGAAGCAGCAATGACTTTTATAACCTCAGAAATCACACACCACCACTTCACCACATCCTATTTGTTAGAAGTGAGTCACTTGTTCTGGCCCACATTCAAGAAGGGAGGCATTAAGCTTCATCTTTTTTTTTTTTTTTAATTTTTAAAATTTTATTTTTGGCTGCACTGCATGGCTTGCGGGATCTTAGTTCCCCGACCAGGGATTGAACCCAGGCCCTTGGCAGTGAAAGCGCAGAGTCCTAACCACTGGACCACAGGGAATTCCCTAAGCTTCATCTTTTAAAGAGAGATGTGTCAAAGAATTTGTAGACATACTTTAAAACCACCCTATTGGACCTCTGAGTCCCCTTCTACAGAGCTCAATGCAGAGTAGGGACTCAGTAAATTCTGTTGCCTTAACTATAGGGCTTGAAGACAGGGGAGAAAGGCTTGCCTGTCTGCCTTACCTTCTAGTTCCATGTTGCAGACTTACTAATGCTCTGTGGCTGGTATTTCCACCTCATTCTATTCCATTCTGCTGGCCCCAAGTATGATCTGGGACTTGGGTCAGGGAACGGGCTCTCCTGCCTCCAAATGAGGGACCAGCCCCATGGGGAATGCTCACGTCTTTCCTCTCCTTCAGCTGCACATAGCTGGAGCCAATGGATACCTGCGGGCAGCCGAGCTCCTCCTGGACCACGGGGTGCGCGTGGATGTGAAGGACTGGGATGGCTGGGAACCCCTGCACGCGGCCGCCTTCTGGGGACAGGTAGTTGTCACCCACAGGGCTGTGAAGGAGGCCAGCACAGGGTCAACCTGCTGTCCTTTGGGCTGGAAGTTGGTTCAAAACAACACAAGACCCACTTAGGGTGTTGGCTACGGCTAGTATGTGGGATATAAAAAGACCTAGGGAGTTTGCAAAAATGATTGACGAGTTGTTTCCTAACAAGACGACAATCCAATTTGCTAGAAAATTCCCCACATTTCTGCCTTGAATAGTTTCTCCATTTGTTTCCCAGATAGAAATCTGTGTGACTTTCACCATTCCTCTTTAAACACCTGACAGCTCTGGAGTTATAGCTGACTCCTTCTTCTGTCCCTTTGTATGGCCCAGACATGCTGGAGGAGGTGTCAAGCCAATTGCATTTGCCGGGATTCCTGGCTTTAGGGGGCAGAGCCTTCCCTGGGAGTCAACTTTGCCCCGCCATTCTTTGGATCACATCCTAAGAAGCTTTGAACACTCTTTCCACCTCCTAGGCTTTCTGAGCCCTGGGCAGGGGGCAACCTGGGCTTCTTCCTGTGTTTCAGATGCAGATGGCAGAGCTATTGGTGTCCCATGGGGCCAGTCTCAGTGCTAGGACGTCCATGGATGAGATGCCAATAGGTAAGTTCAGGGCAACACTTGGTGCATACATAAGCATTCATCGATTTTTTGATGAATAGAGGATAAATGGTTAAATATATGGTTGGATAGATGGTGGGTTGGTGTGTGGATGGATAGTTGGATGAATGAATGAATTAATGGGTGGTAGATTGAGGGATGGATGGATGGATGGATGGATAAGTGGATGAATGTATGTATGAATGAATAAGAGGGTGGGTGGTTAGAGGATGAGTCTATGGATGGATGACTGCTTCAGCGAATAGGTAGATGGCTGAATTAAAGGATGAAGTGGATTGAGTGGGTAGGGATGTATGATTTCAGTATCTTTTCATAAGTTCTTGCTTGGGCTACATGGGGTACCTGCTTGTTTCTCTTGATACTTTTTGTGGAGAATTAATGACTCCTCTTGGAAGCTATCAGAGGTGTCTGAATCCTTCAGTCATAACTGGGAATTGGGACTGTACATGGGACGTGAGTTTCCTCTTCTTACACTCCTCTAAGGATTGAGTCGTAGCCCAGGAAATAAGGCTGGCACTGTTTTCTCCCCTCCTCCCATGTCCCAAAAGATGCTGGGAGTTTTCAGTGGGTTGGCGTGGCAGCTCCTCTGGTCTGGAGGGCCCTCAGGGGCCACAGCCCCCTGCACTATCCCCCACCATGGGCTCCTTTGCCCCTTCAGACCTGTGTGAAGAGGAAGAGTTCAAGGTACTGCTGTTGGAGCTGAAACACAAGCACGACGTGATCATGAAGTCGCAGCTGAGGCACAAGTCATCCTTGAGCAGGAGGACATCCAGTGCGGGCAGCCGCGGGTGAGTCAGGGGCAGGGCAGCTGGGGCGCCCGAGGATGCTCCCACCCATGGCGCCTGGATGCAACCTCTCAGCATCCCCCCCCCCCAACTCCCCTTAGGAAGGTGGTGCGTCGAGCCAGCCTGTCGGACAGAACCAACCTGTACAGGAAGGAGTATGAGGGAGAGGCCATACTATGGCAGCAGAGGAGCGCAGCCGAGGATCAGCGGACCTCCACCTACAATGGGGACATCAGGGAGACCAGGACAGACCAAGAGAATAAGGACCCGGTGAGTGCCTGCCTCCTGCCCGGCCCCCGTCTTGGTCGCTGCCATGGGAGGGGGACAGGGCCCCAGCCTGGTGTTGCTTCTTCATCTCAGAGCCTTCAGAGGGAGGTCAGCTGGCCAGTGCCCTTAAACCAGCTGGATCCTGTCTGATGTGGGCAGCTACCGTGGTTAATGGTGCAAGCGTAGGGTGTGTTCGTGTCAGAGCTGGGAGACTTGCACACAGTAGGGACTCATAATTGCCAGGGAGTGAGGGATCACCATGTGCCTGCTTGGGCTCCAGCAGAAGAGAGCTTTAGTTCTGGGCTTCCCAGAAGAGAGCTTTGGTAAGGCAGCCACCCTGGGAGAGAGGGCACTACAACTTCTTCGGGGGAAACATAACAAGATGTTGAGAATTGTGTTGAGACATCAGGTTGGAAGAAAATTTTTGAAAAATAGTAAGGGGCTGGCAGGACGTCTAGGAAGCCGGCTCCAGGAGGAGCCAATGGTCTGGGCATTAAACCACTTTCCTAAGAGGATGCTGTATTAGTTTCTGAGAGCTGCTGTAACGAACTACTGCAAACTTGGTGGCTTGAAGC
Organism: Balaenoptera musculus; assembly: GCF_009873245.2. Lineage (NCBI taxonomy): Eukaryota > Metazoa > Chordata > Mammalia > Artiodactyla > Balaenopteridae > Balaenoptera > Balaenoptera musculus. The sequence goes on along the minus strand of NC_045799.1, from coordinate 20,936,994 downwards.
AACAGAAATGTATTCTCTCCCAGTTCTGGAGGCCAGAAGTCTAAAAATAAAGGTGTCAACAGGGTTGGCTCCTTCTGGGGTCTCAGAAGGGAAATCTGTTCCACGCCTCTCTCCTAGCTTTTGACGGCTCAGGCATTCCTTGGCTTTTTGCTAGCAGGCCTCCAGTCACTGCCTCTGTCTTCACATGGCCTTCCTTGTATATGTGTGTGTATCTCTGTTTTCTCTTAGAAAGATACCAGTCATTGGATTAGGGCCCACCCTCATCCAGTATGACCTCATCTTTTTTTTTTTTTTCCCTAACATCTTTATTGGAGTATAATTGCTTTACAATGTTGTGTTAGTTTCTGCTGTATAACAAAGTGAATCAGCTATACATATACATATATCCCCATATCTCCTCCCTCTTGCGTCTCCCTCCCACCCTCCCTATCCCACCCCTCTAGGTCTCATCCAATGTGACCTCATCTTAATTTAACTGATTACACCTGCAAAGACCCTACTTCCAAATAAGGTTACACTCAGAGATGTGGGGTGGGTATGAGTTTTGAGGGGACACTGTTCGACTCAGTACCGATACACTCAGGTCCATGCATGGCTGCAGCCTTGCTGCGAGGAGTGAGCAGGTTTGGGACCAGAGCAGAATTGCTGGGGACAAGAAGGAAGAGGCTGACCATACCAGTAGGGGTCTGCCTTTGTGGTTCTTCCATTACACGATGAGCGGCTGAAAACATTTCTAGCAAGTGTTGCTTTGGAGGGATGCAAAACGTCTCAGTGGGACGCTGCTTCCCTGCGTGAACAGGGAGGTCACATGAGGGCTTGTCTTGCCAGCTGGAGAGAAGGCACCTACTCAAGAGAATCCCCATCAAAGCACTGGCTGGGATGGAGCCGGCACACGTGGAGCTTTTGTCTTCCCTCTTCCCTAAGCTTGGGGGTTGGGAGAGAAAAGAGTTGTAGATCAAAATCGAATCACATTTCAAATGCCTCCCAGCTATGCTTTAATTATTTTTTCTTTGTGATTGATGTGTAACTTGTGTAAAGTACACAACTCTTAAATGAATTTTTCAATAAACTTACAAACGCATACCTTCCGATGAAAGTATAGAGCATTTTTGTCGTCCCAGAAGGCTCCCATGTTCCCTTTTCCAAGGACTTCTCCCGCCCCAAAGGTAGCCACTATTTAACTTGGAGCACTAAAGATTAGTTTTGCAGCTGCATCTGCATATGAATGGACCCAGGCAGTCTATGGTCCTTTGTGTTTGGTTTTTTTGTGTCTCCGAGATTCCACCGCGTGGTGGCATTCAGCAGCAGTTCATTCTTTTTCATTGCTCCGTAAATTCTGTTATTTACATATTCTACAATTTATGTGCCCATTCGTCCGTTGGTGGACATTTGGGTTGTTTCCAGCTAGGGCTATTTTGAATAAAGCTGCTCCAAACATCCTTGTATGTGTCTTTTGGTGGACACAAGCACTGTTTTCTGTAGGGTATTTACCCAGGAATGCGGTATGAGTCACGGAGTAGGCTATATGTACCTTTCATAGATCCTGCCAAGCAGTTTTCCAAAGCAGTTGTACCTGTCTGCTCTCCCTTCAGCAGTGAATGCGCCTTTCTTGCCTACTGTTGGTATAGTGAGTTCTTTTCGTGTGAGCCATCCTGGTGGGGTTGCTGTGTAGCTCAAATTTTTAATTTGTTTTTCCCTGATGGTGGATGATGTTGAATCTTTTCTTGTGCTTATTGGCCAACTGGTTATCACTTTGTGCTTCATCTGTTCTTTAGCCCTTTTTTGATGGGTTGTTTATCTTTTCCTTATTGATTCCTAGGAGAGACTGAGATTCTTAAAGAAACCCTCAGGGAAGCAACCGCCCCTCCTTCTCCACACCTGCTTCTTTCCTTGTGTTTATTTAGATCTCACAGGCCCCAGGATTCTCTCAGAAGTGCTCATTGATGTAGAGTTTCATTAACCATTAGCCCTGTAGGGAATAAGGTGGGGGGATATGGATGCTGGAGACCAGCCTGAGTTAAGCCTGAGTTTGTTGTTGTTGTTGTTAATTTCTGGGGATTCCTCATCAAGGCTCCGGTTTGTTTGGGGTTGAGTGAAGGCAATTAGATGGGCCACTTGGCCTCAGGGGCTGGGGTTTCAGACCGGGGAGGAGAAGAGAGGGTACAGAGATGGCATAGCCAGAAGCAGGCAGTCCTCTCCCAGGTGCTCAGAAGTCCTGTCCCAGGGAAACTGTCAGGGTCCAGGGTCCCTGTCCCAGCCCCAGAGGGAACAAGGAGATCACAGGATACAGCTACAAAGCTCAAAGCTCCTTCCTTTTTTGTTCCTACTACCTTTCAAGGTCTTAGGTGCTGTCAAGGACGTGATAGTCTATAAGGTAGGGATTCTCAAAGTGTGGTCCCTGGACCAGCAGTGTCAGTGTCACCTGGGAACTTGTTAGAAATGCACATTCTCAGGCCCCACCCCAGATGTACGAAATCATAATCCCTGGGGCTGGGGCCCAGCACTCTGTGTTTTAACCAGCCCTCCAGAGGATTATGATGCATGCACGAATTTGAGAACCACTGATCTAAGGGTGTATTTTCTCAGCCTGACTCCCAAGTCAGGTTGCTGCCAAGGCTCTGTGCTGTTAACCCCCAGGGCTGGCTTGGGTACATAGTTTTGGCAGAGCTGATTCACTGATAGCAGGCACAGCAGTGATAAGACAACCCCGTCTCTTCAACCAGTGGTTCACAATCTTAACTGTACAAGAAAATCACCTTGGGGTGGTGTTTTGTATTTGTTTTTAAAAAACCTGATGTCCAGGCTGCAGTCCCAACTGATTAAATCAGAATCTCCAGGCTTGGGACTCAGGCATTGTATTAATTAATTAATTAATTAATTAATCTATTTATCTTTGGTTGCATTGGGTCTTCATTGTTGCGCGCAGGCTTTCTCTAGTGGCGGCAAGCGGGGGCTACTCTTGGCTGCGGTGCGTGGGCTTCTCATTGCGGTGGCTTCTCTTGTTGTGGAGCATGAGTGCACGGGCTTCAGTAGTTGTGGCACGCGGGCTCAGTAGTTGTGGCTCGCGGGCTCTAGAGCGCAGGCTCAGTAGCTGTGGCGCACGGGCTTAGTTGCTCCCTGGCACGTGGGATCTTCCTGAACCAGAGATTGAACGCTTGTCCCCTGCATTGGCAGGCGGATTCTTAACCACTGCGCCACCAGGGAAGTCCCTATTTATCCATTTAATGAATGGACTTTATGTATTTATTTATTTTTTGAGTAGTTTTAGATTTACAGAAAAATAAGTGGGGGGGACTTCCTTGGTGGTCCAATGGTTAAGACTCCACGCTTCCACTGCAGGGGTATGGGTTTGATTCCTGGTCGGGTAACTAAGATCCCACACGCTGCGATGCAGCCAAAAAAAGAATAAGAAAAATAAGTGGGAAGTACAGACAGTTCCAATATACCCTCGTTATCATGCCCCCCTGTTTCCACTATTATTAACCTCTTGCTTTAGTGTAGTATACACGTTATCATTGATGAGCCAGTATTGATACATTATATTAACTAAAGTCCATAGTTTCCATTAGGGTTCACTTTTCTGGTTGTACGTTCTATGGATTTTAACAAATATATAATGTCATGTGTCCATTATTAAAGTGTCATACAGAATATTTTCATTGCCCTAAAAATCCCTGATGGTCCCTATTCATCCCTTCCCAACCCCAGGCAATCACTGATCTTTTTACCGTCTCCAAAGTTTTGCCTTTTCCAAAATCATACAGTATGTTGATTGAATCACACAGTATGTTGCTTTTCAGATCGGCATTGTATAAGTGTTTAAAATCTCCGAGATGATTCCAATATGCACTCAAGGCTGAGAACGAGTGTCTTCCATCCCTGCTACTCAAATTATTTGCAGGAACTTGTTAGAAATGCGGAAATTTGGGTCCCAACCCAGACCTAGTGAATCAGAATATACATTTTAACAAAAGCCCCAGGTGACTCATATGCACATGAAAGTATGAGAAGCACTGATTTAGACCATCAAGAATCTGCATCCCCCCATCCCGCGTATGTCATCAGTTTGCCTGCATAGTTCAGAAGAAGCCACTGAATAAACAGAAGAAACACACACATAAATGGAAACTTTCTATGGGAAGCGTCCCTCTCCTTACCATATTTTAATCTAATTATATATTTCTTGGAGATCTTTCCAAGAAATCAGATTCTTGGAATCACAAGTCAGCACATAGAGACTTCCTTCATTTTTTCCTACCAGCTCCAGAACAGTCTAATACAAGTACTTGCCATAATTTCCCACCTGCCTAATGATGGTTTCCATGCTCCCCTGAGGGAATCTATCTGTGAAGCAAAGTCCTAGAAATGGGCTTGCTTGTGCAAAGTATATATTTTTCTTAAAACAAAAAAAAATTTTTTTTTGGTGGATGGTGTGACATTGTCCTCCAAAGAAGTTGTGGCAGTTGACACTCCTGTGTACTTTGCACACCCTTGCAAGCACTGAATAATAACAAACTTTAAAAATATTTGTCGGGAATTCTCTGGCAGTCCAGTGGTTAGGACTCTGCGCTTTCACTGCCGAAGGCCCGGGTTTGATCCCTGGTCAGGGAACTGAGATTCCACAAGCCACTCAGTGCACTTCCCCGCCAACCAAAAAAAAAAAATTTGTTGGGACTTCCATGATGGTCCAGTGGTTAAGAATCCACCTTCCAATGCAGGGGACAGAGGTTCGATCCCTGGTCAGGATCCGGGCAACTAAGCCCGCACGCCACAACTACTGAGCCCGCATACTGCAACTAAGACCCAACGCAGCCAAAAATAAATAATAAATAAATATATTTTTTAAATTTGTCAATGTGCTGGGTAAAAATGATATTTTGTTGTTTAAATTTTTATGTCATTAACTATTTGTGAGATTGAATATTTTTCCTATATTTATATGCTATATAGATCTACATTTTGCTGTGATCTGCATATTAATGTCCTTTGCCTGTGTTTTCTGTTGGGTAGTTGGGCTTTTTCAAATGGACTTTTAAGAGCTCTTTATACATTTGGAAATTAGTCCCTTTTCTCTCTTATAGGTTGTAAATATATTTCTAGTTTTTCATGTGTCTTTTGACTTTGTGATTTTTGCTATGCTTTATATTTTTGTCACTGTCAGATGAATCTACCTTTTAGTCATAGTTTCTAGGCTGCAGCTACTTTTAAAGCCCTTATTACCCAGGGATTTCTGGGTATAAAAGATCTCTGGGTAAGAGCCTCTTCCATTTGTAGTGGAGATCTACCAGGGGATAAGAGGAAGGATTACAAGTGACCAAAAACCCAACTAAAATCGACTTATACAAAAAAGAGATGCATTGGCTTATGTAACTGGGAACCCACCTCTGAACCAATTCCTGTAGTGAGTTTATTGATTGGCCAGGCCTGGGGTCATGGTCTTTCGCCGGGAGCAAAGATGGGAGTTGGTCAACTCTATCAAAACCCATAGATTGGTGAGTTCCCCAAAGGAAAATAGAGGTCTTATTACCCAGGTAGGGAAAACGGATGAGGACAGGCCCAAACAATCATGCTTTCAGCAGAGGCGCAAGTGGGGTATGGGTTCAGATCTTCCAGCCAGCTGGTAACGTTGTCCTTCTCACCCTCAAGAACCCCAGGCTGGAGAAGCCCGTGCTGCTCTCCGAGTTTCCTACCAAGATCCCACGAAGTGAAATGGACGTGCCTGTTGAGAACGGTCTCCGGGCTCCGGTCAGCACCTACCAGTATGCGCTGTCCAACGGGGACGTCTGGAAAGTGCATGAGGTGCCGGACTACAACATGGCCTATGGCAACCCTGGCATGGCCGATGCCACCCCGCCCTGGAGTGGCTACAAGGAACAGAGCCCCCAGACGCTTCTGGAGCTGAAGCGGCAACGGGCCGCAGCCAAGCTGCTCAGCCACCCCTTCCTGAGCACCCATCTGGGTAGCGGCATGGCCAGGACGGGTGAGGGCAGCAGTGAAGGCAAGGCCCCCTTGATCGGAGGCAGAACTTCCCCGTACAGCAGCAATGGGACCTCGGTGTATTACACAGTCACCAGTGGAGACCCCCCACTCTTGAAGTTCAAGGCCCCCATGGAGGAGATGGAGGAGAAGGTCCACGGCTGCTGCCGCATCTCCTAGACCCTGAGGGATGGAGGAGAGGGATGCTTTGGGGAGAGGGTCCCTGGAATCCAGGCCAGCCCAGCAGCCCTGGCTGGGGAGGCTTCCGAGGGCAGCTGGGGGGAGGTGGGCTCTGCTTTCCAGAGGAAGGCTAACCTCACCTCTCAGCCAGCTGCCCATAGCACCACCACTTCCCACCGTTCTGCTTCTTGCCGCATTGTCTGCCATCAAAAAACAAGGCCCATAGTGGCTTCCTGACTCATCCTGCTGTCAGATTTCGGGAGGGCGGGCTGGGATTCCAGTTCTGTTGTTGGTAAAGGCTTCTCTGGACCAGTACTCACATGTGACATATCAATACACACACACACACGCACACACAATCAACATGTGTAGGGATGACACAGCTGGGCTCATGGGAAGCAGGTGGGACTGAGAATTTGTGGGCTCTTCCCAAGAGGATTAAAGTTAAGACTCAGAGTTTTGTCGCCACTGCCAACATGGCTTTAGCAGGGGAGGAGGCCTGCTAAGCTGATACCTGTCATCCTGCCCAGAGCCCTACCAGGGTTTGGTATCGTCATCCACATCCGGCAGGAGCAGGAGGTCCTCTCTGCGTCCAGAGGGAGCTATGCACCCACATGGCGTGGATGAGATGGGCGTAGGCCTGCTCCCCACAGCCTTGCTTGTGCCAAATGCCAGCTGTGTGAGTGCCCAGGGGCCGAGATGGAAAACCTGGCTATTCCAATCCTGGAATAATCCAAATCATATTTTGCTCTTGGATGGAAGCATCAAAAAAATGGAGGGGAGAGAGAACAAAGGTAGCGTTTCCAAAAGTGCATTTGATAAAAGAATTCTTTTAGGCTACAAAGCTCCAGGTTGGGAAGGGGGTCCACTGAATTAGCTTTCTTTCCTGAACAGTATCAAGATCACTAGGTTTTACTGACTGGTGTTGGACAAATGAAGCTAAGCGAGAAACTTCAGTTGGAAGGGCTTTTCCAGGGAGAGAGGCGAGTTCATGTTGTTAATTTCTGCAGACGTCTCTGGTAACCATGACAGAGCCCAGCGCCCTGGCCAACCTTTGTGAATATTAGGCTGATTTCAGTCCACCCTGTCTCAGCCGGCCCTCCTCAGACTAAGCCATCAGAGTGAGCAGTGGGGGTGCTGCTGGGGCCCCTGCCTCTCCCAGAGTGAATGCTCAGCACTCCCAGCCCAGCTTTGCTTTTTCTGGAATGCTTGGTGAGACGGGTTTGCCAGTTGGCCCTTGTGAGTTCCTGTCTGGCTCGGGGGCTCCCATCCTGCTCCTGCCAGAGTGGTGACAGCCCAAGGCTGAAAATCCAAGGTGCACATGGTCCAACACCCTGCACTGCATTCAGGAGAGCGGTGGTGGGGCTGGAGTTGGGTCTTGCCCCAGCTCTACTATTTCATAGCCCCAATCTTTCTGATGCTGGGGAGGGACAGGCTGCCTGCCATCTCTCCACTGCATTCTCTCATGAGCCCCTTTGAAACTGTTGCCCATGAGTTGGGCGCTGTCCACGGGCTCAGCCAAAACCTTCTGGTATAACTAACTAACTGCAGGTTGGTTTCCTGCTCTGTGCACCCTTTACTTGTCTCAAACTACCTCTTTAGAGCTCTGAAGGGGCCCCTGAGGTCCAGATTCTGGAATTTGGGGGACAAATCTGGGTTTCCTTTAACCCTTTTCTTTCTGAGCTTATGAGAAATTCTCACCGAGAGACTCTGGGCCAGAGGCTGGAGCTGGAGGAGCCCCCTTGTGCTACAGTCCTAGTAATGAGGTCGCCTGTCTGTCCCAGTCCTCCACTGTGGCCGCCACGGCTCCCATAGCCCAGAGGCAGAGCTGGATCCCAAGGGCCTTGCTGATGCTTTACCAGGAGCAGGGCAGCTGGGTCAGAGAACAGTGCTCCTGGATGCAGGGAGAGTCACAGCACCAGGCCACTCCCACCCCAGCTCCAGGACAGATCCAGGCCAGGGTGGAAAGGCAGGTCGTGTGCGTGACGCCTGCCACATCCCTGGGGTCTGGGGCTGACTCTCCATCATCTCATCCTATGGCTGGAGCAGGGCAGGGATGATGCAAAACACACATACCTTTTAGGCTTTAAAATAGTGTTCAGATCAGACTGACACTGAAATTCCTCTTGAGCCGACTTGAGCTGCGAGCTGGGAGGTGCTGAGGGAAGACACACGCTCCTAGGAGAGAGCTGTGTTAAGTTTTCAGATCTGTTTGCTCGGGGGCCAGAGACTGAAGGTATTTATTGCCCGCTCTGAGCCCTTCTGGCTATTCCCTCCTTCCTCCTTTGCTTCCTGCCTCCTGGGCCATTCCTCTCCCACCCAGAAGGCTGGGGATCCCAGCTGGTCCCCTAACAGGAGCCAACTGCAGACTCTTGGGCTTTAGCTCATGTTTTCAGTCAGGGATTAAACCATTCCCTTCAAGTACCCGGGGGAACTTTCCCTGTGGGTCTCCTCGGTGTCGAGGGACAAGCTGGGGCCAAGGTCGTTCATTTATTCACTCATGTAGTGTATTGAGTAGCTGTGACTCACCAGGCACTATATTAGGTTCCGGGGATGAAGGAGGAATGAGGGAGTGAGGAGATCGCTCTTTGCATTTCCATCCTTTGAGGACCATGAGCACCAGCAGCCCCATTCAATTCACCTGAGACAGAAAGGCTGCGTCCTAGTCCAGCAACCCTTTGCTTTTCCGCTCCTAGAATCCCTAGAGTATGAATTCCTTTAGCTGGGAAGCTGCTGACATCGCCACCCCGGGATGCCCCTAAATGGAGATGCTGGATCTTGGGTTCCAGGCAGATACCATCCCAAGTCCACCTGGGACTTTCAAGGATAACTGCCTTTAGGCCAGCATCTTTCAGCCACTGTATAATACCAGTTTGAAGTCAGTGTCTAGAAGAACAAGGAGTCTGGAATTTGTTGCCAAACGCATCTCAGGTTCTTAAGCTCATCGTCTCTTCCTCATTTTTGCTCATTTATTACCTAGTCCTCCTGCCCCACCAACGGATATTGGGAGGAAAAGGAGCTTCTCCTTTAATATCGAAAACTTTCCTCAGGAGTCTGCCTCTATTCCTGGCAGGTGTGGATCAAGGAGCAGGGAGAAAGCTGGCAAGGTCGACCAGATGCCCAGCTCCCACTTAGACCCAGGTCTGGTGGCAGTTCCTGGCAGATTAAAGGAGGCTACTTCTAAAGCATGTGCCACATGGCTCCCTGTGAGCTCTCGCCCTTGCTCCCACCTTATGCCCCAAACAACTGAAAATTGGTGGCTATCACCAGAGAGTGAGTTTCTGGCCTGAGAGTAGCTCCAGGAAGTTGAGTGCACCCTAAGCCCAGGTCTTCTGAAGACTTCAGGATGTAATTCTCCATCAAATATGCAGCATTGGTGAAACTGCTCTGTACTGTTTGATCAATTTCAATAGGCTTAGAAAAGTTAACAAAGCTGTGTCCCCTGTCCTACCCACCAGTTTGCTGGCCTTGTAATAACATGAGACCATTTTGGTTGTTGGTGTCAGATATCTTTTGATCTTGAGTTCTCCCTCCCACTTGCTTTCCCAGAGCAGAATACTGGGACACTTTCCAGAAGGGCGCTCCTTACAGGATGCCCAGAAGGACTGTATTTAACTCTTGCTATTGTGGCCTGGGGACAGCCTCCCCTCCCCCAGGGCACATAAGAGCAAAGAGTCATGTGGTCAGTGGGTGACTCCGCAGAAGTGACCGCCTCTGCTAGAAGCTTTCCTTGACAGTCTCTTGTTAGCCAGTTGGCCGGAGGGCCTGCTTCCCATGGGCATTGCAAGTGCCACAGTGCGGGGCCTGGCTCTGTGCAACCAGGAAAAGTCTGCAGACCCACAGCCCTCCGCAATAATTCACCAGACCAGAAGCCACTGATGTACAGAGAACATTTAAGAAAAATGTATTTTATGTGAAAAAAAAAAGTTAAAACTCTGTATACTGTATCAGCAGCTTTGTGTAAAAATGGCAATCAAGAGAGTCTAATATATTTAAAACTTTTTTTAAAAAAAATCCTTGTGGATCTTTGATATTGTATTGAAGTAACTTCCAGGTAGCACCACGCCATGCGGCAGTGGTGAGCCCCGTGTTCGAGACTGTGACTCGACCACATCCCGGAGGGGCGCACCCCTGGAGTTGCTTCCAGCTGCCAAGGCCTGTGACAGAATTCGCTGTTAAGAGTTTTTAATTAAGATTATTAAATTCCTTTTAATAACACCTGTTTAGTGTGGCTGTGGTCATTGCTAGGAGCTTGCTTGAACCCTAATGATTTGAATTCATAAAACGGTAGTGCCCGGGATAAAGGGCAGGGGAGGGTTCCAGGTCCCTGATCCCACCACAGAGGGCTCTCCCAGTTGGCCCCTGAATCAGAGGGAGCTCTGAGGGCTCAGATACAGAGAGGTATCTTTCTAGACTGCAAGAAGGTGAAAGCTGATGAAGTCAAGAAAAGAAGGGTGGTTGAAAATGAGCTTCACTCTGTCAAATGCTTCTTTTGAAATTAACATGGAGCCCTATAATAGCTCATATAACATTTTCCCCCACACTTTCAAATGGTTGTCTGATGACACATTTATATGTAACAGGGCTGCCCTTCTCTTCTGTTCTCTTCTTGGAGTGCACTGACCTGTCCTATCCTCTTCTCCCCACTCCACCCCAGTCCTTCTCCTCATACAGTTTATAGTGGGGAAGCAAAATACTACATACTACTTCACATTATTACAACAATTCAGCAGGTGAGACCGTGGTTATTCTCACTTCTGACCTTAGGCAATAGGGAGATTGACAAACTCTATGGTTGCACAGCCCCAGACAGTGGTCATTGTTTTCATCACATACAGAAGTTTGTTGGTGTCTTGGAAGAGGATGAAAAAGGATGCTGTCTCGGACCCTTCTGGATGCTGGCTGCCAGAGCAGGGACACACAGAAATCTCCACACTTGGGCTTGAAAAATTTCATAAACAGGCTGGGTATGGGGAGAGAGGGGAAGAACAGAAGTATCTTTGTAGCAGCGGACATTCATCCACTTAAAAAAGTATATTGAGGACTTCCCTGGTGGCGCAGTGCTTAAGAATCCGCCTGCCAATGCAGGGGACACAGGTTCGAGCCCTGGTCCGGGAAGATCCCACACGCCACGGAGCAGCTAAGCCCGTGCGCCACAACTACTGAGCCTGTGCTCTAGAGCCCGCGAGCCACAACTACGGAGCCCACATGCCACAGTTACTGAAGCCCGTGTGCCTACAGCCCGTGCTCTGCAACAAGAGAAGCCACTGCAATGACAAGCCCGCGCACCGCAACAAAGAGTAGCCCCTACTCACCGCAACTAGAGAAAGCCCACGCGCAGCAACGAAGACCCAACGCAGCCAAAAATAAAATAAATAAAATAAATAAATTTACTTTAAAAAAGTATATTGATACATGATAATGGTAACGTCCCACATTTACGAAGCACTTTACAGTTGTATATATGTCTTCTCATTTACACAAAGAAAATGAGGCCTGAAAATTGGCTATTAGATTTAACACCGTGGAGCTCATGACAATATTTTTATTTTTTTAAGATTTTTTTTTTGATGTGGACCATTTTTAAAGTCTTTATTGAACTTGTTATAATACTGCTTCTGTTTTTTATGTTTTGGCTTTTTGGCCACGAGGCATGTGGGTTCCTAGCTCCCCGACCAGGGGTCAAACCTGCAACCCCTGCATTGGAAGGCAAAGTCTTAACCACTGGACTGCTAGGGAGGTCCCTCACGATGATCTTGACAAGAGGTTTTGGTTGGCCAGTGTAGGAATCAGCCTGATTGATTGGACAGGATTCAAGACAGAATGGGAGGAAGGCTGGAGATGGCAAGTATAGACAACTTGTTTGAGGCTTTATGCTATAAAAGTGACAGAAATGGGGAGGAAGCTCTAGAGGGATGTAGGGTCATGAGAGTGTTGTTTGCAGGATGAAAAATATTACAGCATGTTTGTATGCTGATAGGAATGAACCAGTAAAGCAGGGAAATTGATGATCCAGGAAAGAGGAGGGAATTGCTGGAGAGACATAGGTTAGTAGTAGGGGGATTGGCAACTACTGCCCAAATGGAAGGACTGGCGTTAGATAGGCTCACACACAGTTCATCCATAGCAACGGAAGGCCCAGTATGTGGGCAGAGATGCAGACAGGTAGGAAGATGTGGTGGGAGCATGTGGAACTATCTTCTCTGACTGCTATTATTTTCTCAGTGAAATAGAAAGCAAACTCTAAGAGTAAGAATGAGAGAGGAAAAGGTAGAGAGAAGTAGGGAAATAGAGTCTAGCAGGCAACCTTAAGGGCCCACTTGAGACCATGAATTTCAGGCACAACTGGTGGGCGTGATTGTGTCTTTCTTTTCCCCTGCACTGTATGACGGCCTGGGTGCAGGAGGAAAGTAGGTGGAGAGTGGGGTTTAACCAGGTTTGGGGTTTTGCCAGGCAAAAAACGAGGAGGCAGGCTTCCCTGGTGGCACAGTGGTTGAGCATCTGCCTGCCAATGCAGGGGACATGGGTTTGAGCCCTGGTCTGGGAAGATCCCACATGCCGCGGAGCAACTAGGCCCGTGAGCCACAACTACTGAGCCTGCGCGTCTGGAGCCTGTGCTCCGCAACAAAGAGAGGCCGCGACAGTGAGAGGCCCGCGCACCGCGATGAAGAGTAGCCCCCGCTCACCGCAACTAGAGACAGCCCTCGCACAGAAACGAAGACCCAACACAGCCAAAAATAAATAATAAATAAATAATAAATAAATTTTTTTAAAAAGTTTAAAAAAACATCTACCGCATCTGGTTCTTTGGGTCATTTAAAAAAACAAAAAACAAAAATAAACGAGGAGGCGAGGGACTTCCCTGGCAGTCCTGTGGTTAAGACTTCGCCTTCCAATGCAGGGGGTGCGGGTTTGATCCCTGGTTGGGGAGCTAATATCCCACATGCCTGGCGGCCAAAAAGCCAAAACATAAAACAGAAGCAATATTGTAACAAATTCAATAAAGACTTTAAAAATGGTCCACATCAAAAAAAAAAAAATCTTAAAAGAAAACGATCAGGGGAGAGAAGAGAAAGCTACCTGAAAGTGTAATCAAAGGAGTGGCTATTATGACGGACCGGTATTTTTGAACGAATGAATGAATGATTTCAATGCTGGGGAGTGGCTGGCCTCACCCAAGCTCTGAGAGACCCGGAGAAGCACGGTCAGTGGGTCAGTGTGCCTCGAGCAGGTCCCAGCCTCTCCTCCCAGTTCACATTCCTGACCTCCCTGGGCCTTGTAGGGCCGCGCTGTGGGGCGGCCGGCGGGGGGAGCGCGAGGATGGCTGTGGTCGGGCTCTCCGGCTTCAGTTCGGGCTCCCTGCCTGCCCCACCGCCCCGGGTACCACGGCCACTCAGGCCTGACATCCGCTCTCTAGTTGATCTTGATGAGCTCGGCTCCCCGCAGGACCAGAGCAGGAACGCTACCTCGGTACAGGAACTTAGTCGCCAAGATAAAGTTCCGCTGAGCAACCATGGAGCAAGAACGTGGTCTCGGCCGCAGTCTGCTTCTCTGCGGAGGCGCTGCGTGGGGCAGGGCTGCGGGGCGGGGCCGGGCCGGGCCGCGGGGCAGCCAATAGCACGTCAGGGGGCGGAGTCACAGAGGCGTGCACTGCGTCCGGACACTGCCGTTACAACAAGGCAGCCAATGGGAGAGCCGGGGCGGGGCGGCGCGGCCAATGGCGCGGGCCGGTTAGATTCAAAGGTGCCTATAAAGTGTCCTGTACGCCCATATCGGCCCGAGTCGGCTTGTGTCCGAGCGCCGCCATGGCTCTGCGGTCCGATGGCCTGGACGAGCTGCCCGCAGCCTGCCTGTCGCCGTGCGGGCCGCCCAACCCGGCCGAGCTGTACAGCGAGGAGCGGCGCTTGGCGCTCGAGGAGCTGGTGGCGGGCGGCCCCGACGCTTTTGCGGCCTTCCTGCGACGCGAGCGCCTCGGCCGCTTCCTAAACCCCGACGAGGTGCGCGCCATCCTAAGCGCGGCCGAGCGGCCCGGCGAAGAGGGCGCGGCAGCGGGGGCCGAGGACTCCTTCGGCTCGTCGCACGACTGCTCCTCCGGCACCTACTTCCCCGAGCAGTCGGACCTGGAGCCGCCGCTGCTGGAGCTCGGCTGGCCCTCCTTCTATCAGGGCGCCTACCGCGGGGCCACGCGCGTCGAGGCGCACTTCCAGCCCCGCGGCACGGGCGCCCGCGGCCCCTATGGCTGCAAGGACGCGCTGCGCCAGCAGCTCCGCTCGGCGCGAGAGGTGAGCGCCGCGGCCCGGCTCCTCGGGTCACCTCGGTCCCCGGTCGGACGGGACACTCCCTTCAAAAATGGGAAACTGAGGTCTGCTAGGAGCGCGAGCCGGGTGGTCCCGGGGTCCCCGACTCGCCCCACTCTGCGTGTATCCCCTCGGATCCCCGATCTCCTCCCTGGCCGCTCCTCGTGGCAGGGGAGAGTGGGAGGAGTCTCGGTCCCCAAGAATGCGGATTGTGCCCAAGTTCCAACTCCTAACATTCACATTCCCTGGGAGGGTGATCAGAAATCCTGCTAGTTCCAGCTTTCAGTTAAAACCAGTTGTCAGACTGGCTGTCAGCCAACTCTAGATCCCACTTTCAGGAGCTTCTTAGGAGATGCAATACCTAAGAAGCGCATAACCTAGCGGAAAATTCCTGAAAGCTGTCCCCAGAGACAACTGCGGGGCATTAGGAATCTATCATTGCTAGTCACCTGCACGTGTCTTTTGTTGTAGAAAGCAGATACATACCAGAGTGGCAAAGTGAGCCCCGACCCTTTTCTCTCCTGCCGGCCTGGAGGGGAAGTTGCTTCTTCAGTGAATGGGTGGGGAAGGGAGTTTGCATTTCCATAGGCTGGAAAAAAGAAAATGCAGATACCCCTGCGTTAAGTCATCTCTCTCTTCACAGTGGGTTTTGGTGCAGTTGTCTGACTCTTAGTGTGACAAGGTATTGGGGTGCAGTGGGAGGTTTTGTCTCCCTGCCAGCCAGGATGAGACTGCAGCAGGGTGCTGGGTACTAGGGGTCTGGGAGGAAGAATGCGGCCCAGAAGGTGGGAGGGGCGGGTAGGGTGTGGCAGCAGACACCTTTTTCCAGAGCCATGATCAACTGCCACCTCGCTTGCTGACTGGCAGTGCCCAGCTTCCTGACTGTCTGCCTGTGCCAGAGACATGGCAGGTAAAGCCCCAGGCCACGGTAAGACTTGGTAGGGCTCGTACCTGAGTGTGGTTATGATATCTGTGCATCAAGGCAGTTGAAGTAGCCAAGAAGGGACAAGCCCTGACTTACCAGTGTTCCTGCGCCGGGTGCTCTTTGCCTGATGGTGGGGTTGCAGTGGGTAGGGGGTACAGTAGGCTAGTGCCTTGCCTTTGTGGGAGTAGGTGTGGGCCCCAGCTAGGCTGTTAACAGTCCTGCGGTGCTTTGGGTGTGCTGAGGCTCCTTTTGATGCAGCAGACACTTGTGGGTTCAGAGGGAAGATTGAAAAGATGGAAAAAGACACCATTTTAGGATAGGTGTGCATTCCCAACAATCACGTCTGGGGGAGAACTTGGGCACTTTGAACTTGAGAAAAGTAATGAATGGGTCTCCATGAAAGAGAGAGGAATTGCCCTAGCCTCTTGCTTACATCCAATTTTTAGTGGTAGTGGAGGGGCACTGGAGCTAAGACCAGAGGGAAGACTGTCCATCAACTCACGCCGGCCTTAGAAGGGGCTCAAGGCTGATGCTCAGACACCTTTGTCTTGTAGGCGTTCTGTAATGCATTCCTGGGTAGACCCTCCTGCCTTGCTCTGTGCCCTAGTCCAGCTACACACTTATATGTTCAAGATTCTGTATTTGGAACCTGGGCAGTTTTAACTGAGAAAGGTGGTATGTTACCTTTAAATCTGATGAGTATTTTCAATGTCTCTGCCATATGCCAGATTGCTTGCTTATTCAGAGCCTACTGTGTATTGGACAATGTGCCCCAGGGGCTGGGGCCACAGGTGAAGGACATGATCCTTGCTTGCACTTGAGAGTTGACAGTCTGCTGGTGGGAAGCAGTGAGGAAGTTGCTGCAGGCTGAAGAAAGAAAGCTTTAGGAGTGATGGTGACCTTGGAGCTGGGTCCAAGAGGATGGGTGGGGCTTGCCAGACCAGAGGACAGGGACCGGCCCAGAAGTGTGAAAACACCTGGCATTTTTGGAGGCAGCCAAGTTCCTCACAGCTGGAGCAGAGAGTATGTGGGGCTTTAATGGTAGGAGAGGAGGCTGAAGGGAAAGACTGACGCCAGACCGTCGAGGGCTTCGCACGCTACTGGAAGGAGCAGTGGGGAGCCATTGAAGGTTTAGAGGGAGGAGAGGAGCTGATCAGATTGGTGTTCCTGAGCAGTAAATCCTGGCGAGAGCAGGAAGGAGGATGGGTTAGAGAGCGGTGAGACTGGTGTTGAGGTGGTTGTAAGGAGGGGCATAGGGATCTACATATGAGAGGAGGCTCTGTGCTAAGGCAGTGCTGGGGCTTAGGCAGGGGAAGAATTTTAGGTAGAATCGACAGGACTTGGTCATTCGATGGACCGGAAGGGTAGTGAGTGAAGGGGCAGGAGAGTAGGCAAGGCCAAGGAGAAGGTATAGGAAGAATTGAGTTTTTTTAGCTTGGGTGAGTGGTGATGCTACGAAATTAGAATACAGGAGAAGAATGAGGCTGAGGGTAGGGATGGGGAGATGAGTGGGATTTGAGACATGCTAAACTCGAGGTCTCAGACACCATCTATCTCTTTTATGTAAAAAAAAAAAAAAAAAAACCAAAAACCCAAAACATAATGCTTTCTCTGCCAGGCACTGTTCCAAGTAACCCTAAGGCAGGTGCGATTATTAGCTCCATTTTGCGGCTGATGAAATTGAGGCATAGAGAAGTTAAGTTGCCCCGAGGTCACACAGCCAGGGAATGACAGAGCCGGGACTCAAACCGAGGCACAGCATCTCTTAACCGCTGTCGGCCACCACGCTCTGCCTTGTGCCATGTGGAGATAAGGAGGTGTCACTGTCCCCAGGTGGACGGAGATCAATGGAGGAGACAGGTGTTAGAGAGCTAATCTGGTGGCTGGTCCAGCGCTGCTGCGCCAGGTAGAGGTGTGGGTTGTGTACACAGGAGTGGCTGTGTCACTCCGAATACATCCTTTGAAGTCCAGTACCTATGACAGAGAGGACTGTGGAGATGTAGGTCTCAGGCTGTTTCCGGACGAGATGAGAAGCCATTCTGCGTCTGTGTTCAGATGGCGAAAGCGCTTGACGGTGTGATTGAGCACTTTTAAAGGATCAGTTTCTGTGCTAAGCCCTTTACCTGGACTCTCTCAGTTAACCCTCCCCAACCTAAGAGGAGGCCACAATTAAGAGACCAGGCACAGAGACGATAAGTAGCTTCCCCAAGATACGGTTAGTGTGGGACAGAGCTGGGCGTGAGCCCGTCTGCCTGGCCCCTGAGCCCGGGCTCTCGACCACTCACCACTCCGCAGGGTCCCCTGCCATGAGGGAGGGTTGGTGCTTTGGTAGTTTTCAATAAGCTGGGGGGTTTTTAAGGGTTTCTTAAGATCTGAACTTTTAATTTCCATGTTGCATATTGAAGAAAAAGGAAAATGACGATGACAGGACTAGATCTCCCCTTGGCAGGAAGGAGACTGGAGTGGGCAGGGTACAGGCACAAGAAGCCAGGCTCACTTGGTAAATGGTGGTGTCTCATCCTGGCTCTGCAGCCTCAACGGATGGTTCTGGGATGGGTCCTCATCCAGGACTCATGTTGCTGTTGGAGCCGTTTAGGCTTGTAGGGCCTCTGGCACTGAAGAGTGCTCAGTAGGTACAACGGAGACCTCTCACGTGCACCTTTGATCATTCAGCAAGTGAGTTTGCCTGCCTGTCTGCTCAGCAAGGACTTGTCCCAGGGCGGGTGGGACCAGGGCTGTGAACATGCCAGTTCTGCCGTTGGCTCAGTTCCTGCGCACCTTTCAAAGCGTGGGTCTGCTGCGCTGAGGGAGGTACAGCACCTGGAAACACACGGTTTATGTACAGCGTGGCTTCTGAGTACAAGCTGACTTGGTGCTCAGTTGAGCTTCACCAAAGCTGGAGGAAGTACTGTTTTGGACTTTTTTTTTTTTTTTTCCCCCCTCTGGACTTCTTGAGAGCTGAGATGTTTGCTCTTAGGAGAATTTTGAACTACACAGGATTTCTCCCTCACACACGTACTCTAGAATCTATCCCTGTGCTACTGTATTTGTTGATGAGTCATTCATTTCTTTGTCTCTGTTGCCATGTGAATCAGCGTTGGGCTGGGCTCTGGCCCCCACAAATCGGGTGGGAGTGGAGACCTTGCCTGGAAGTGCTGTGTGCCCTCCCTTGGTGATGTGCCGTTGCCGAGGCTCTTGGGATATTCCTCGTGTCCGGATGGGAGCTCACAGACAAAGCTCACCCTGTTAGGAGGTCCTGCACTCTCCAGAGCCATCACTCTTAGCAGCTGCCCATTCCCTACGAGCTTTTGTTCCAAAGGGGCATTTTTGCTATGACCTCACCCTTGGGCATCCTTTTGATAACCTGAGCATTTGTAAAAAGCTGTCATCGTGTTGACAAAGAGTCCTGCCTCCTAGGAGGAGTAACAGCTGAGGATTCTGTTGGAGGCCCCCCGGTGTGCACATGGATGTATCCAAATTAAGGCCCTCCTGATCTTGCACAATCCTCCTCTGAGTTGCAATTGAACCTGTGCAGTGTGATCAGTTCCTATTCGCAACCCAGGGCAGGCTTTCTCAACCTCATCACTCTTGACGTTTCCGACAGGATAACGCTCTTTGTTCTGAGGGGTTGTCCTGTGCATTGTAGGATGCTGAGTAGTATCCCTGGCCTCCATCCAGTGGATGCCAGAAGCACTGGCCCCTGCCAAAAAATAGTCATCACGTTCAAAAATGTCTCCCCTGGGGAGGGGGTCAGGGGAAGAAGGAGTTACTGCTTTAACGGTTAGAGTTTCAGTTGGGGATGATAAAAAAGTTTTGGAAACAGATAGTGGTGAGGGCTGACGACATTGCAAATGTAATTAAGGCCACTGAATTGTATGCTTAGGAATTGTTAAGATGGCAATATTATATATGTTATATATTTTACAATTTTAAAAAGTGTCCCCAGACATTGCCAAATGTCCTCTGAGGGGCAAAATTGCCCTTGGTTCAGAACCACTGTCCTAGGAAATCTCACCGATGCGTGAGATGCTGCCCGCCAGACTAAGTGTGGCTGCTTTTTATCCCTTCCTTTTGGTTCTGTGTGTCAGGTTAAGGATTTCGGAGTCTTTCGCCATTTCAGTTCTTTCTTCTTTTTAATTGTGGCAAAATATATGTAACAAAATTTAGCACTTTTTTAGAGTGTACAGATCAGTGGATTAAGGACATTCACCATCACCACATGCAACCATCACCACCATCCAGGTCCAGAACTTGTTCATCTTCCCAAGAGGAACCTCTGTTCCCACTGAACAATAACTCCCCATTCCCTCCTCCTCTCAGCCCCCAGCAACCACTGTTCTGTTTTCTGTCTGCCATTTCATTTCTTTATTCTTTTCACCTGGCATCCATTGGGCAGTAGAGAAGCTGCAGAATTATTCTCTGGTTCCTTTATGGATAAAGGATAAGTTCTCTCAGGAAGAAAAGTAGTAGGCCGACTGGCTTTTTTAAAGTCTGGATGCAAATGATAGAACCTCTGGAGGGGAATCTGGCAATACTCAGCACAATTTCAGTTGTATTTACCCACTGACCTAGCAATTCCATGTCTGTGTATCTGTCCCAAAGATACACTGGCGAAAAATATGAATAGGCAGGGTCGGTGGCGGAATTAGGACTAAGACTAAGACAGCTGCCGTATAAGGGCTTTCTGTGTGCCAGGAACTGTCAAGTGTTCTCTCTTGACCAAACCCACTGCAAACACTACAAGGTGGGTAGCATTATTTGCATGTTGTAGAAGCCAACAGAACGGAAGTAACTTGCTAGAGGGTACACGGTGATCAGAAGTGGAGAAGCCTGCATCCACGTCCAGGTCTAACTCTGTAGCCTGTTCATGTAGCATCTCTGCCTCCCAAGGTTTCCCGATTTAGTCAATTCAGAGTTAGTCAGCAAAACCGCCCGCAGAAAGAAGTGCCTGCTGTCCTAGGGCACTTCAAGTTGCCTGACGTTTGCTCTGCAAGTTATTTTGTGTTCTTAGTGATCATCCTTTGTGATGGGCTCAATCTCATATACTTTATGGAATACTCTACTGATCCTTCCAGGATTTAGTCTAAGCTTTCAATCATTTGAAGACTGAACGTTAGATTTGTTTGCGATAATGTTTAATCTAATACTTTTTTTTTCTTTTTTGGCCGCACCGTGCAGCATGTGGGATCTTAGTTCCCTGACCAGGGATCGCACCTGTGCCCCCTGCATTGGAAGCACGGAGTCTTAGCCACCGGACTGCCAGGGAAGTCCCAATCTAACACTTTTTAATAGGTAGCTCTGGGGTCAGCTGGGCTGAAATTCCAGCTCCTGCGTTTGCCTAAGTGTGTCACCTTGAACAAGTCACCAAACCTCTGCATGCTTTATTTTTCTTATCAGTAAATTGGAGATAACAATTAATGGGGTTTTCAAATCTCAAGATACCTCTTTAGAGCTTCTGGCAAACAGAAAAGATTCCAGTTCTACGTGAAAAGTAACATAAACAGGGTCTGTGCAGAATACCCCAGGGACTGCTACCCGTAACCACAT
Organism: Balaenoptera musculus; assembly: GCF_009873245.2. NCBI lineage: Eukaryota > Metazoa > Chordata > Mammalia > Artiodactyla > Balaenopteridae > Balaenoptera > Balaenoptera musculus. The sequence goes on along the minus strand of NC_045799.1, from coordinate 20,916,069 downwards.
GGATCACCGGGTCCCATGGTATAAATCATCGAGGGATGGTTGGGAGTGACTGAGGGAGGTAAGCCCTGAGGTTTTGTCACCTGCAATGATGACATGGGACTTGACGCAGGAGTGGCTGCTGTAGATGTGGCTGGAGAAGAGCAGGAACAGCGTGGGGACTGGCGGCAGACCAGCCATCCAGCCTCCGACCGCTGGGTGTTTCCTCTTTAGGAGTCATGTTAGGACCGACGTGCACTGAGTTGCAGATGGGCTTTTGACCCTGGATCGGACACTCACAAGCCACCACTTGCAGAGCTTTCCAGCTCTAGGAGAGCGCGTAGGCTCTTTGTAGCATAGGCTGGGACAGGGCAATACCCACTGTGACCATGTGGGCACTTGATGGGCATGGCATGCCCGCCTGCCCACATGTCTCTCCTTTGTCCATCCCGCAGTATGACTCAGGGAGTGGGAGTGATGACCACTTTCAAGTCCAGGTGCACTTCTAGGGCCCAGCAGCCTGCAGCATGGACGCCAACACCTAGGAGATGTGGCCAGCCCTGCAAAGCAGACACTCAGCTGGCTAGCGAATGAGCCCAGGTCATTGCTCAGTTCAGAGAAGAGTCTGTCCCTTCACAGACTTGAGAAGCCCCAGGTCTAGTTCAGCTGCGCCAGACTTGGTTGCATGGGGGCGGGGGTGGGGCGGGGCTGAGGGCAGAGAGTAAGGGGGAGCGGGGATGGGGTCTGGAAGGAAGGAGGGCCTTCCTGCTGACTGCTTCCACCCATAGGGCTGTTCTTCCTCCAGAAGTCTTTTAAGGGTCCTGCTCTAGAAAGAGGAGGGGATGTTGGGTGCAGGGGGAGTCAGAGGAGAAGCATCTCCGTCTACCCTCTAAGTACCCTGTGGGCGTTCAAACCCAATTATTTTCAACACACAGGAAAGGTTGAAGCTTCAAAACCAAACAATGAAACTAACAGCAAATTAGATACTGACTCACTACCTAACAAAAGTGGTGTTCACCCAATTGTTTTGTTAAATGATAAATCAAAATTCAGTTTGGCAGGCGCCTTATGCTGTGGGCCCCGCTCCTGGGGCCCTGCTTCCAGCGACCCTCCAGCCCTCTCTAGCCCGGCCAGCTGGGCCCGCTTCCTCGGCTCTGTCCCAGTGGCACCTGGGTGCACATCCATCGGCCCCGTCGCGCTCACCTCCTGTCTCTCCTGAGGACGGGGACTGACCCCGGATTGATTTTCTCTCACTTTCTCTTATGGCCTCGACTCTCATTCTCACATGTGTGTATTCAGAACCCCTTTGTGAGGTTTTACTGCCACCTCCAAATCAGTTTCAAAACCTCTCTCTCTCTCAAGATTGTTTCTGTTTCTGTTTCCTGTTTGTGTGGACCTGAATCAGCCTCCCTCCACCCCCATCTCTCCTCCCTCAGCCCAGGGAGAACATTGCTTACCTCTCCCACGGGCCCCTTTCCCTTCTCTGTGACCCTCACGGCTTCCCGCCTGGCCCACCGTCGAAACCTCTATCGCTGATTTTTATTCTTTCAGTCTTTAGTCCTCCTAAACATTTGCTGAACCTAAAAAGCTACCTAAGTGCCTGCTGTGTTTCAGGTACTTAGGTATGTGGCCCTGTGTTGCAGGAGGGGGGCCACATCTCCAACCAACACTTCCAGCATCAGCTTCTTCTGTCCTGTTGGGTTCATCACTGAACTCATCACTCATCCTAAACCTCCTCCCCTCCGTGGCCTGTATGATCCTGACACCTTGGTTGGCGTCCTGCACACTCACCTGTCTCTCAGTCACGTCCTGTCGCTCCCTCTCTTGCATACTCTGCGTTCCAGCCAGACTGGGACGTACCCCATCATTTCCTACATCTTCCTCTGCCATCATGTGGCTTCCTGCCGGATGCCCTCCCCTTTGCTTCTCCCCTGTCCAAATCGTCCTGATTTGTGATTCAACTCAAAGGCCATCTCCTCCAGGAATCCTCCTTTTCTCTCCTTTGGTAAACATTTGAGGGCCTGTGTTGGGTCTACGCCTGCAAGAGAGATGCTTTACTGTCTCTCCCTACCCCAAAGTGTTCCCCTGATTTCCTTGCCTGTTACAGTACGTATCATTTTCCTTCCCTGCAGCCCGTGTCCTCTCTTTGTGGGTAAGTCAGGTGCATGTCAAATCCTTTATAGCCATCTTTCTACCTAGCACAGGGTTCAGTCCACAGTAGACTCTGAGGTGCTGGCTGCATTTGAACACCTATTTCATGCCTGAGCCAAGCCCTTTCCATGCTTTGTCTCATTTAATCCTCACAACAGCCCTCTGATGTAGATGCTAAATGATATTATCCGTATCTTCCAGAGGAGGAAACTGAGACTCAGAGAGATTAAGCAACTTGCCCAGAGTCACACAGCAGTAAGCCACAGAGCTGGGATCTGTGCCCACGCCTTTCTGCCTTTTAGCCAGTAAGTTGTTTGGCCTGAATTAGTGGGATAGATACATCTCCAAGTAGGATGTATAAAAATGCATTGGAGGATATAAACTTCTGAAGATGCCACCAATTTAGAAGGAACACTTTTTATTTTCTAAATCACTGTCTCCAGTGGGGTTTAGCTGTACCCTTTGCCAAGAATAGCTCACAGCTGGGGCTTTGGCAACATTGGAGAAAGGGAACCAGAGAGATAAATTGTCTTTCCCAGACTCCCTCACAGCAATGACTTCCTGGGAGCTGGCATTTCTGTGTCCCTCCTCCTGGTGGACAAGACTCTGAGGTGTTAGAGATGGACAGTAAAATCGTCTCTTTGTCTCTGCACTTCTTTTTTTAAAATAAATTTAAAATAAATTTATTTATTGATTTATTTTGGGGGGCTGCGTTGGGTCTTTGTTGCTGCACACAGGCTTTCTCTAGTTGTGGCGAGCAGGGGCTACTCTTCGTTGCAGTGCGCGGGCTTCTCATTGCAGTGGCTTCTCTTGTGGAGCACGGGCTCTAGGTGCGCGGACCTCAGTAGCTGTGGCATGCGGGTTCGGTAGTTGTGGCTCGCGGTCTCTAGAGCACAGCCTCAGTAGTTGTGGCGCACGGGCCCAGGTGCTCCGCGGCATGTGGGATCTTCCCGGCCCAGGGCTCGAAGCCGTGTCCCCTGCACTGGCAGGCGGATTCTTAACCACTGCGCCACCAGGGAAGCCCCTCTGCACTTCTTTGATACCCAAATACTTAAGGGGTAGTGACTCTCGGGTACTGGCCTGAGTCCTCTGGGCCCACAGAGATGAATCAGTCCCGTTGAGGGGCCTCTGCTCTCACAGACCTGTAAGTCAGTCACCTTAACGTTCAGGAAAGGAGTTAATGTGATTGGAAGAGACTCATATTTTTACTGATGAGGTTCCGAGGAGGGCAGTACATTGCAGCTCCAGCCTGCAGAAGAGCTCCAAACCTTGGCTTTGGGGAGCCGTTTCCTAAGGTGACAGCCCTGGCTCTGACCCGATGCAGGGGCTTGTACGAGACCTGCATGTTTTGGTTCCCCCGCAGACCTGCCAGGAATTAGCTGATGGCCATGCTTTCAAACCTGCAGAGGGTGTGATTAGAGGCTTTGCTGCTGGAGCGGCCTTTCTTTAAGCAGGAAAGCCAGGAGCTGGGAGATGTTTCCCTGCGCTGAACTGTCTGGACGGCTTAAGCTCTGGACTGGTCAAGTGAATCAATGAACAGATACCAGAGGGATCTCTTGTACTGGGCACTTGATGTAGCATAGTCATTTAATGCTCACGACACATCTGTTTTGCAGCGAAGGAAACAGACTTTCGAAGCAGCTGTAATCTGCCCAAGGCCACGTGGCTGAGGTGGCCCTTAACTGTAGTGTGTGCTGAGCGGGGAAAATTGATTAGGAGGCACAAATGGAGCCGGGTCGTTGGGGAGCAGAAAGGACTGGTCCAAGGTGCAGGGCAGCATCCTTAGGACATACTTCTGTGCTCTTGTTGCGGGCTTGCGCCGCGGACAGACACCAGAGAACTTCAGAGACCACCTTTTACAGAGGAGGGGCTGGCGCTCTGGAAGCCATTTGGTTCGATTCTGACAGGTGGAGGGAGCAGACGTCATGAAGAGGTGATGTGCAGCGACAGAGGCAGGAGGTGGGAGAATCGACTCGCCTGGTTCAATCAGTTTCAAGCCATGAGTTGGTGGTGGATGAGGTGGCCCTTTCTAGATTATAATAGAAAATCATATTATGATCCAAAATCAGACAATAAAATCAGACTTGGAGACTGGTCTACCCAGAAGGTGGGCCTCAGAGAGACTCTAAGTTTTTACATACCTGTTTTACAGACATAGACAACAAGTCACGTGTCTAAAATGATGGTGGGTTAGCCGCAGAACCTAGATATCTTGCTGGTCTGAGCTGAGCTTGTGAGACGGGGGTTTTAGTAAAGGAAGAGAGTTGAATGGAACAAGTTCATAGGAGGTCAAAGTAGTGGATGAATCTATAGTTTTGAGAAATTTGCAGTGTGGAGGCGAGTGGCTGGGTCAAGTCCAGATTTGTAGCATACAGTGGCCTGAGCGTCTTTGGAGACGGATGAGAGTCCACGGTGAGAGGAAAACTGATACCGCAGAAGGAGAAGGAAGGAAGGGTATTGTAGGACAGGGGTCCTTTCCCAGCTCTGAGACGGGGTCCAGAGTCCAGACAACGAGCTGTAAGGTGGTGTCCTTGTGGGTTGACCACTGGCTCTTCTCTCTGCCCCACGCCCTAGGTGATTGCAGTGGTTATGGATGTTTTCACGGACATCGACATCTTCCGAGACCTGCAGGAAATCTGTCGGAAACAGGGAGTTGCTGTCTACATTCTTCTGGACCAGGCTCTGCTCTCTCAGTTTTTGGATATGTGCATGGATATGAAAGTTCATCCTGAAGAGGAAAAGGTTTGTGTTACACTGTTTCTAGTTTCACCACAGTCAGCAAATAATGACTGAGCATCCGTGATCTCCCCATTGGTGGTGGTCTCCCCGTTGTAAGGGAGGGACCTGAGGCCGTGAGAAAAGTTGTTCGCCTGAAGCCTCACAGGAAAGAAAGACAGAGTCAGGTTCAAACCTTGGCCTCTCCCTCACGTCACGATGCCTCTTAATGGGGAGCTTGTCTGTTGATGGCAAGAGGCTGCCTTGGAAGCTGCTGCTTTTTTTTTTTTTTTTTTTATCAGTCATCAATTTTATACACATCACTTTATACATGTGAAGCTGCTGCTTTTGACTGCAGCACTCGTTGGCTCCAATTTTAACCGTAAGGACCACTGTTTACTGAGTCCTGCTGGGTCCTTGGCGCCGTCCTAGGCTCTTGACAGTGTTACGCAACTTAAATCCTCACAGCAGCCCCATCAGGTGAGCGGCGTTAAGCCTGTGTTTCATATTGGGAAGTGGTGACACCAAGAGCCCAGTGTCTACACCTCGAAAGTAGTGGGATGGAGTTTCCCCATCTGTCGGCCTGCCTGCAGCCCCAGTGTTCTTAAATCACTGTCACATGCTGCCTCTCGTTTCTCATTATTATAAAATTAGACTTATGTCCTTTGCTCTGAGCATGAAAGTAATTTGAGCTTAAGTATTTAAATGTAAGGTTATGTAACTTAGCAAGCTTGTTCTCTTCAGTAGAAAGAGGCAAGAAAAATAGTCATTTATTACCGCATTCACTTTTTCAAAATTAAGCAACTTAAGAGCTTCGGAACAATTCATCAACTTGGTTCATCACCTTAATTCATCAACTTAGTTTCTCACCTATGTGAGTACCTACTCTGAGCTACTCATTGTTCCAGGTACTGGAAACAAAGCAGTGAGCAAAGTGAATGAAGAGGTTGGACTTTGGTTCTATAGGCTACCGCGTAGGGGACGTGAACTTTTACCACCTTGTTATTATCAAGCCATTTGGTTTACACAATTTTGACTGTTTAACTTCTCTTGAGAGCTCTTGTTGGTTGTTCTCCCTCAAGAGGAAACAGGATTGGGTTTAATTAGGTAGCTACTAACTTGTCACGAGTGCTTCAAAGCAAATCCATGATGGAGGTAAGGCTTGGAGCTTGGAGACGGAATGAAACAGTCAGCCCTGTGACCTGACAGTCAATTTAAAAATGTGTCAGGTGGACCCAAGGGAAATGCAAGTCAGGCTTGGAAAGCGCATGGTCATCTAACCAGATGTTCAGTCCATGCCTGCTCTGCCGCAGAGCCTGGTGAAGAAATTGAAGGTGTCGATGTTTAATTTCAAGGTGCTCTTGCTGTAATTGAGGCTGTGTGTAAGCAGCAGGAACATCACGGAATCGCCTGGCCACGGCTTTGATCGAGTGACTGGCTCTCATTCATCCACTCGGCAGAAATCTAGGAGTATTTGCTGACTCAGTTGCCTGCTGACTTGGTTGCTGCCTTCGTGGGTGTCTGGATCCTCTAGGAAGGGTCAAAAGGAGATCTGTCTTTTTGGCCTCACCCATGTTTATCACGTCTTAACTTCTTCCTCGGGAAGCACCTCTTTGCCATGGTGGCTTCTCTCACCAGGGCCTGTGTGTGCTGGTGAATCTGCCCCTCACCAGAAGAAGTGGGGGTGACTTCTTCTGCCCTGGTGCTGCGGCTGGTCCAGAATGTTGGGTGTCCTGCCTGCAGGAGCTTGGTCACACGTTTGTGTGCAGGCACTCAAAAGCACTTTGATTGTAAATCAACTATACTCCAATGTAAAATAAAAATTTTTTAAAATTAAAAAAAAAAAAGCGCTTTGACCACAATCACAGAGGCCTACGTAGCATTCAGATAAGTTCCAAAGGAAAAGATGCACAAAACCACACTGAAATCTGCCCACAGTGATATTCTTTATGCTTGTTATTGTATGTTGACCCTTTGCCCTTTGAAGCTCTGCTCAGGGATCGTCCGGGAAGCCCTCCCCTGCCAGCTCCATGTGCACCTCTATGGAAGTTTCTAGGTTTTGTTGTCTGTTTTAATTTTCATTTTGAAATAATTTGATTTACAAAGGAGATAGAAAAATGATATAAGGCATCCCTGAATACTCTTTGCCCAAATTTTCTAAATGTTTACATCTTACAAACCTCAGTATAAATTTCAAAATCAGGAAATAAACTTGATATAGTACTATCCTCTACTCTGTAGACATGATAAATTTCACTCATCATTCCATGAATGCTGGTTTTCTTATCTAGGATCCAATCTGGGACCATATCTTGCATTTAGTTGTCATTTCTCCTTAGCTTCCTCTCATTTGGAGCTGTTCCTCTCTTTCTTTGTCTTTTAGAGTCTTGACGCTTTTGAAGAATACTAGCCAGTTTTCTGTAGAATTTGGGTTTATCTGATGTTTCCCCATGGTTAAATTCATATTATGCATTTTGGTAAGAATATCGCAGAAACAATGTTATACTATGCCCTAATTTTTTTGTTTTGTCTTTTGTTTTTATTTAGAAGTAATGATAGATTCACAGAAGTTGCAAAGATAGTACATAGAGGTTTCCATGTATCCTTCACCCAGTTTCCCCCAATAGTTACACCTTATGTAACTTACAGCATAATATCAGAACCTGGAAATTGACATGGGTACCATGTGTGTCTATTGTTTTGTGCCATTTTATCACATGTATACATATGTGTACCCACCACTGCCAGCAGAATACAGAGCTGTTCAATCACCACAAAGATCTCCCTCATGCTGCATCTTTATAGTCACATTCACTCCCCTCTCCGTGCCCTCCCCTGCATCTTTCACCCCTGGCAACCACTAATTTGTTCCCCATCTCTGTAATTTTGTCATTTAGAGAATGTTATATAAATGGAATTATACAGTGTGTGACCTTTTGAGCCTGGCTTTTTTTCATGCCCTTGAGATCTGTCCAAATTGTTGTGTGTATCAATAGATTGTTCCTTTTTATTGCTGAACTGTATCATATGGTATGGTTGAACCATAGTTTGTTTAACCATTCACCCATTGAAGGACATTAGGGTAGTTTCCAGTTTTTTACTGTTGTGAATAAAGTTGCTATGAATATTTGTGTACAGGTTTTTGTGTAGATGTAGGTTTTCACTTCTTTGGATGTTGTTATGTCTTGCTATAGTGTTTAATCATTACTTTTTAAAAAAATTAATTAATTAATTTATTTATGGCTGTGTTGGGTCTTCGTTGCTGCACGCAGGCTTCCTCTAGTTGTGTCGAGCAGGGGCTACTCTTCGTTGTGGTGCACGGGCTTCTCGCTGCGGTGGCTTCTCTTGTTGCAGAGCTCTGGCTCTAGGTGTGCGGGCTTCAGTAGTTGTGGCACGGGGGCTCAGTAGTTGTGGTGCATGGGCTTAGTTGCTCCGCAGCATGTGGGATCTTCCCGGACCAGGGCTCGAACCCGTGTCCCCTGCATTGACAGGCGGATTCTTAACCACTGCGCCACAGGGGAGTCCTGGGCTATTATTTATTAGCAATGCTATTAAACTAAAGAGGAGGAGAAACATCAGCTTAGCTTCTTTAAACCCTTGTTAAAATGTTATCTATCACTGGCATGTTTTCTTTGATGATTTTATCCCCCCACATTTTGTTTCAAAGTCATTTCTTGGATTCTATTGTTCAGTGTCTCCAAAAAGTGAATCTTCTAGAGCATGTGTCCACATGAACCGAAGGTCTCAAAAATAAGTATGCATGCATAAAAAAGCATGCAAGAAGATGAACTAAATGTGAAGTAGCATTACTTGAGTCCTGAGAATCATCTGGCTTGTGTGCTGTGGGTGTTGTTACCGAATGGTAACCGTGAACCGCTGATCTGCTAGTAAGCTTGTCTGTTTGGAAATTGTAAACTAAGGCTTCTTTTATCATGTGCTCACTGGATCATTCATTTCTCCTTCTCCCACTTCCCCCACCAATAGCTGATGACAGTTCGGACGATTACAGGAAATATTTACTATGCGAGGTCAGGAACTAAAATTGTTGGGAAGGTTCATGAAAAGTTCACACTGATTGATGGCATTCGTGTGGCTACAGGCTCCTACAGGTGAGTTTCTGACTCGTCCATGCTTATTAATCTGAACTTTTTAGAGGAAGTGTGCTATATAAAGGTAAAAGCTGCTTTTTCCTCTCAGTATGAGCCTCTATGGGCAAGCCTTTTGCTATGTGTGCATCTGTGTGTGTGAGCCTATTAATCAAAGCCTCCTCCTCTGGAAGGTGGTCGGGCTGGGATCCCCTCCCCTGCCTCGTGGTCCACAAACCTAAAGTACAGAGGTTGAAACTTGCCTGGAGACCCAACAGTGAGGGAGTCCTAGATTCAAGGCTCAGCCAGGGCTTCAGTGGATGAATTGGGGCTTAAGAGAGACAGGAACAGTCTCAACTCCTGTTCCTTGGGGCCTTTGACCCCCCTCGTCCCTGCCCACTTGAAGGGAAGGGCAGTTGCAGGCATCAATCAGCCTCAGTGCGGAGGGCACAGCTGAAGCTGCCCCCTTACTTTAATCCTTCACCTTCCTTCAAACCTTGTGATTTGGTGCTTTAGTCTAGAAAGTACCGATCCATGCTTCTGGCTCCACCTTTGAAGTCTCACGTTGGCACGGCATCTGAGGGTAGAGAGCAGGGAAGTTGAATGGAGGGTGGAGATAAAGGGTGGTAAACACCGATCTCCAGAGGTTAAGATACACCATTTTTACTTAGGTCTCTCTGATGGTGGTGTGTTTTGCCACCTCTGTGTTAGACTCTGATGTTATACGTGAAGTGTGTCTCTACAGTTTAAAAAAGAAAAACGGGGACTTCCCTGGCGGTCCAGTGGTTAAGACTCCGCACTTCCCCTGCAGGGATCATGGGTTTGATCCCTGGTTGGGGAGCTAAGATCCTGCATGCTGCACGGCCCCCCCGCCCCCCAAAAAAAGAAGGATAGAAAAACGTATTTTTGAAGAAGCATGCATCCCTGAGTGATAACTATGTGTCAGCCCTGCGTAAAGGTGGGTGTGCAAAGGCTTGTGCAAGGTAAGGCCAGCAGATCAAGGAACTCTTGGTGTCTTTCTTTTCAAACAGTACTGTCATTGCTTGGAACAAAATTTGAACTCTTCTTGGAGACTTTCTTTCATAAGGTGTTTGGAAATAACAGGAGGAAACTAGATTTTCACCCAAAGTAAGATTTATCTGTATTACCCAAACTTAGCTCCAAATGGTTTTTTGGCTGTTCTAAAATATAAAATATAAAAATTACCCCCTACAAATGAAATATGCTACCATTGAGGATGAGGATGAGGATGGCTTCTATTTGTTGAGGACATTTTAAAATCCTGGTGTTAGGTGTCCTGTTTACATGATTTCACTGAGGGTTTCTTTCTTCTCAGGCTCTGAAGGCAGCTGTCAAGGTGAATTTGCATTAGCCTAGGTTCTCGGTTGCAAGAGACAGAGTTGCTACTATGTTTTATGATTTCTTACGTAAAACACCCTACTCCTGATACGAATTTCTGTATCAGTGCGGTGACTTCAAGTGCAGAAAGCTAACTCAAACTACTGTATGCAAAACGGAATTTACTGGCTCACATAACTTGAAAGTGTAGAAAGGTACCGTTTGTTTTCAGCTCACCTTGACGTAGGGGCCATGCATTCATCAGAACACTGTCTCCTGGTTCTGCTTTTCTCTAGTTGATCTTTTTGCTCTGTCAGGCTCTCCATTTGCAGGCAAAGATCCAGGCTTCCTCACGTGGCCTTTTAGTAGCTGTTTCTCAAAGAGGGAGACTTTTTCTCTCTGCACTGGTATCAGTCCTGGCAAAATTCCCTGGCTCTCGCTAGCTCACATGCCCACGCTGCATAGGTCCCCGCATCCCAGGGGATAGGATACTCCAGCTGGCCTGGCTCACCTGCCCACCTCTGTTGTGACTGGAGAGGGTGCATACATGAAGCTGTCTGGGCTGGGAGGGGGCAGGGCTCTGTTACCATGGGAAGGAGGAGGTACGCTGGACAGGCAGGGGCGCACGGCCACTTGTCAGCTCTAAATGTGCACTGAGCAACAGTGTCGTTAGAATGACAGTCCTGTCTCCCTTTGTGAAAACGGCAGCGTGGAGGAGGGACCGGGGCCCAGTCTAGGCTCTGCCACTAGCTTCCCCCTGTGACGTCGCTAGGCACCTTCCTCGCTTCTCACAGTAAGGGCGCTGGCCTAAGTGCTTTAGGAACCCTTTCTAGTTTTTAGCAACTCTGAGGCTGAGGAGTGTAAATTTTAGCCTGTTGGTTGAACAGTGGCCTTTTTACTCTTGTGTTAACGCATTCCTAGGTTATGTACTGTGTTAAGGCAACTTGCAGTCACACTACATGGCAGGTGTGCTGTCACCAGAGTTGTGACTTATGTCTCAGGATATCTGGGCTTTATATTCAGGTTGACAATAAGTAAATGAAGATCGCTCATCCTTACCTGCTTCTGTTTGTTTGTTTTTAATCCTCAAGTTTTACGTGGACGGACGGCAAATTAAACAGCAGCAACCTGGTCATTCTGTCCGGCCAAGTGGTTGAACATTTTGACCTGGAGTTCCGAATCCTGTACGCACAGTCAAAGCCCATCAGCTCCAAACTCCTGTCCAGCTTCCGGATCAGCGGTAGGTTTGACCATCTCATCAACCAGAAACCACTGTGCAAGGAGCTCACGTTGGGCAACCTGCTGCGGCTACGGCTGGCCAGGCTCTCGAGCACCCCCAGGAAGGCCGAGCCGGGCTGTGAGGAGGGCCAGGCAGAGGCCGGGCGCGAGGACTCCGAGGCCTCCACCATCAGTGAGGAGGACGGCTTCAGCAGCCGCAGAGACAGGCCGGAGGGCGGGAGGGCGACCGACGCCACCACTCAGACGGAGCCAGGAGAGGAGACGCCCGCCGTGAGCATGAGTGACGTGGGGACACAGGCCAGCATGGCCACGGCGTGCACTGGCACCCAGACTGCAGTTGCTACCAGGGTGGTGAGCTCCCAAACCGCGGTCCAGACCGCGTCAGCCACCACCCAGACTGACATGGACGAGAATGTTCTCTCCTTTCTGGGAACCCAGGCTAAAGAGGGGTCAGCAGTATCAAAGGTGTCTGTGTCGCGATCCTCCAGTTTGAGGTCTTCTGCCTCTCTGTCCTCCCAAGGCTCTGTGGCCAGTTCCACTGGCTCCCAGACTTCCCTCAGAGCCAATGATGTCACACCTGGACACCCCAAGTACTGGAGCACCCCCCACTTGGATCTGTGCTCTGGGGACTCATTCAGAAAGTTGAATAAAGAGCGGCAGTTTCACTTTGCCGGAATCAGGTCCCGGCTCAACCACGTGCTGGCCATGCTTTCCAGGAGAACGTTCCTTACTGAAAACTACCTCAGTTTTAATTCTGGAAGTTTTGCCAGATCATCAGCTAATTTGCTGGCTGTTAGAGAAATCACGCTTTATCCCTCCTATCAGTGACTGCTCCACACGTTCAGGGCGCCTGGCTTCACCCAGGCTTGCAGTAGACATCGTCGGAGCTTCCCGCTTTATAGAATGTCTCCTGTCCTAATTGCCTTTCTTTCACCCTGATTTTCTTTGAATTCTGTAAACCGCACATTATTTTACATGCTTTATTTTTATTTTGTTCTTATCATGTATAAGCCAGGTCTTGGTTTTATGGTTTCAACACTATCGGTACAGTTTCTTTGCACGATTTTAATACTGATCTCTCTTCGAGAGAATGTTTCAGGGTTCTCAGGTAATTCAGATAAGAGATAAAATATGTGTTGCATTTTTCTAGGTTTGTATGCCCTATTGTTTTTCAGGTTTGGAACGCTAGTTTTCATGATCAAAATCCTGTTTAGGAAAAAACTCAAAACTCTGTTTCTTAAGTGTTTATCTCTTCTTTAGGATATCTGTGTTCTTAGCATTAAACAGATGTAAACAACTCTTGTTTGGTGGTTGCTCATGTCCGTTTTTTTGTTTTTTTCTTTTCTCTGGCACTTTTCTGTTTAACTGTAGGAGTGTGTTACAAGTAAATGCACCTAATATCTATTTGTGCAGTTTTTGTTTGTTTTTTTTTAAATAGTCTTGGGGTGTAGAAGTAGACGATCCAAATTATAAAAGAGAAAATATCCATTTAAAAGTTAGATGGGGGCTTCCCTGGCGGTGCAGTGTTTAGGAATCTGCCTGCCAATGCAGGGGACGTGGGTTCGAGCCCTGGTCCGGGAAGATCCCACATGCCGTGGAGCAACTAAGTCCATGTGCCACTACTAGTGAGCCTGTGGTCTAGAGCCCGCAAGCCACAGCTTCTGAGCCCACATGCCGCAACTACTGAAGCCTGTGCGCCTAGAGCCCATGCTCCGCAACAAGAGAAACCACGACAATGAGAAGCCCGCGCACCACAACGAAGAGTAGCCCCCTCTCACTGCAACTAGAGAAAGCCCGCTCACAGCAACGAAGACCCAACACAGCCATAAATTTTAAATAAATAAATAAATAAATAAATAAGAGATAACAGAAAACAAGCGTCAGGGTCATACCTTCCTTAGCGATATGAATATTGATGTCACTAGCTCTATAGTTTGAATGAGGAAACTTGCCAGAAATCGCAGGTTTCTTCACGTGCTCTAGCTTGTCTTTTTCAAAGAAGAAGCTTGAGCTATTTAGACAAGGACCTTAGTTCTGTTCTTCTCTGCCAGAGGAGGCCTCAGTGTTCATTCCTGGATTCACCCTGATATTAACTGTAGTGGCCCCATGAGCCTAATTTCATCAGATGGGTGTATTGACCATGATTTAGCAATCTAATATCCTGGAGTAGGGGCGAAAGAGGGCACTGACAATTATCCCAGATTCCTAGTCCAGTGGCAGGCAATGTGACTGGTTTCTACACCCTGCTAATCAGGATTGGTATGCCTATGGAATCCTGTTTTTGTTTAGTCTCCTTTGTGTGTGCAGATGAAAGGAAGAGAGGTGATGGCTTCCTCCTTCTTCTGATTTGACTGGAGTAGAAGAGATTGTAATAGGGGAGGGTGTTGTCTGCCACATAGACACGTGCTAATGCATCCAGATCCTTAGCCCGCCTGTGGGTTTCCATGTGTGCACCAGGATTCCCTTCCAGTCACCAGGTTATTTGCTGGGTTAGTGCCATAATTTGGACTGGGAGGCAGGCAGGACAACTGGTTCCTGTCTGGTTGTAAACAATTCTGGCCCAAGCCTCAAATAAACATATTGTTATTTGAAACCATTTACAGTTTTAGATAATTTCCTATGTGCTATCTGTGACCCTCTCATCAATGCAGTGATTGGACAGCTGTTATTCTCAGTTTTCAGGTGAAGGAACTGAAGCTCAGATTAAGTTGCATATTCAAGGTCACATGATTGGTAAATGGTGACACAAGCATTTACGCACAGGTTTTCAGATTCTGAGTTCAATGCTCTGTGATGTGACTATTTCTCTACAGGGAGTATGGAGGCATTAGAGGGCGTACCTTTTTTTAAATTAAAAAACTTTTTTTGGCCATGACACGTGGCTTGTAGGATCTTAGTTCCCCGACTAGGGATTGAACCTGCACCCTCGACAGTGAAAGCGTGGAGTTGTAACCACTGGACCGCCAGGAGATTCCTGGGTGTACCTTGAGGGATGGCAGTTAATGCAATGGTGAATTGAAAACATTAAAACTTAAGCTCATTAACAAATATAGGTACGTCTGAAATTTCAACTCAGTGTGCTGTGTGGAGCTTTTTTTTTTTTTTTAATCAGTCATCAGTTTTATACACATCAGTGTATACATGTCAATCCCAATCGCCCAATTCAGCACACCACCATCCCCACCCCACCGCGGTTTTCCCCCCTTGGTGTCCATACGTTTGTTCTCTACATCTGTGTCTCAACTTCTGCCCTGCAAACCGGTTCACCTGTACCATTTTTCTAGGTTCCACATACATGCGTTAATATACGATATTTGTTTTTCTCTTTCTGACTTACTTCACTCTGTATGACAGTCTCTAGATCCATCCACGTCTCAACAAATGACTCAATTTCGTTCCTTTTTTTGGCTTCTGTGGAGCTTTTAATAGGCATTCATGAAAAAGTCTCTGCGTTCAGTTTGGGAAATGGATCAAATAAATTTAAACAGGATTCTTTGTTGCGGGACTACTCAGACTTTGGAATGAGGTAATTATCACGGTGGCTTTCTCAAGAGGACGCCAGGTATATGGCCTATTACAAACTGACTTGACAACAGAGCCCTCTTTTTGTGGAATAGGATGCAAAGCCATTATTTTCTGAAAGTGTTGCCAGCGATTAGAAATAAGAAAAAGAGGTATATGGAATCCTAAGAAAATGGCCTGGTTTCTCAGAGTAAGCAAAGCTTTTCTGGCTCTTGAGTGTGGAAAGAATATCATTATAGGGTGGAATTTCTCAAGGTGAGATCTGAGGACCACCTACATCAGAGTCAGCTGGGGTACTTGTTTAAAATGTTGACTTATTGGCCCTACTTCCAGGGGAGGGGAGGGTGAGTATGGCAGACTGTTTGGTTCAAAAATATGTTACTGTCTTGCATGTGGAAATGTCTGCTCCTCATTCCTTTGGAAGCAGGAATACATCCATAACACGCTACATTAAAAAAGGAGTTCTCAGGGCTCCAGCATAACATGCTACATTAAAAAAGGAGTTCTCAGGGCTGCCAGCCTTACAGTAGAAGTTGAGTAGTAGTGTATTTCTCCTACATTTAAAAAAAAAATGTGTTGCCCCTCCCTGGGAGAGAATTATATGTCCATATCTGTTTAATGTCAGACTTGGCCATTACAGACTTGGCTGTAAAGATTTCAGTATATATGTCTGAAAGATAAAAAAACATAACCACAATACCTCCATCACACCTAAACAACTTTGATAAAAATTTCTCGGTATCATCAAATAGTCAGTGTTCAGACTCTGCTGTCTCATGATTTTCTCCCTGATGAGTTTGAATTAGAGAGCCATACAGTTTGAAGTTCAACCCAATCAGATGGCAGGGTCGACATGCTTGAAAAACTGAAGGAGTCAGCTGAAGAGATGGCCACCCCACCTCTGTGGGCCGTTGGGTTGGGGAGTATCTGTTTTCTACTTACGGGACTTCAAGCAACTAACAAGAAAACCTAAGGTACAAGATCATGTAAGTGAAAAGTTAACGTGAAAGAAACCAGAGGGCGGGGATGAAAAAAAGAATCAGGAAGGAGGCTATCAGTGCATGCCACCATGACCGACACACTCACTTTGGGCAGGCCACACACTTAAGCTTCTCAGTAGCCAAGGCAGAAAGAGAAAACTGGTCAGATCCACCATCCACAGTGTCCATAAGATTAAAGTAACTCCAGGTACAGGAAGAACAATTCTAAGATCAGGTAAGAATTTCTCACAAGGATTCTCATAAAATTGATACTATGAAGTGTTCAGATAATAAACACAATGACAGATGTTCTGGGGTGTGCCCAAACACCAGACCCCACAAGGGCAGTTGTCTAAAGCTATAAAGGAGTTGAATGTATTCAGATGTATTCCGTGAGCATGGAATACGTACCTTATGTTGAGTATGTTCACAGAGGCATTGTTATTCTAGGTTCCCTGGTGCCACACGACCTGGAAATATACCCCAGTTTGCCTGGCAGAGTTCCAGTTTATGCCCGTGAACTCCCCGCTTTCACTCTCCGAAGCATCCCAATTTGAACAATAAAGAAAGCATACAGTCATCCTATCTAGAAAGCACCTGGCAGACCTTGCCCTCCCCAACTTGTCCAGTTCCATAGATGAGCAAAATTCCTCAAGCCAACATCACAGAGACTTCCCTAGTATTTAGCTGAGTCTCTTCTAGTGGATTCTCCACACCTCTGTACCCAAATCCTTGGAGCTGAGTAAACACTTTTGCTTCTGCTAATACTTGTGTGAACCCGATCATTTGTATGCAAGTGAACAAACCAGACAGGTTTACATATGGTACAAGTTGCCGAGGGCTACACCTTAGATGCAGTGGAAAATCCCCGTGTAGTACAATTCAGGAAAGGCAATTCTGCAAAGAACTACCTCTTTTCAGGCTGGGGGATAGCTAGCTCTCTCTGATCTGGCTTCATGGAGGAGACCCAAGGGCAGTTAGGATTTTTCTTAGGAAGCCAAGTGTTCTAGTGTTAAGAGTAAGTCCCCTACATACGAACGAGTTCCATTCCTAGAGCGCGTTCGTAAGTCCAATTTGTAAGTCCAACAGAGTTAGCCTAGGTACCCAACTATCACAATCGGCTATATAGTACAGTACTGTAATAGGTTTATAATATTTTTCACAGAAATAATACATAAAAAAAAAATAAAACCATTTTTAATCTTACAGTACAGTACCTTGAAAAGTACGGTAGTACAGTACAACAGCTGGCATACAGGGGCTGGGCTGGAATTGAGTGAACAGGCAAGAAGAGTTACTGACTGGAGGGAGAGGAGGTGGGAGATGGTAGAGCTGAAGGATCGTCAGCAATAGGAGACGGAGGGCAAGCTGCAATTTCACTCACGCCTGACGTTGATGGCTCAGGTTCTGGTCCTTGCTGGATTCAATTCTATCTACCCTCTTGAAAAAACGATCCAGTGATGTCTGGGTAGTAGCTCTTTTTTTCTTGTCATTGATGACACGGTAGCACTGTATTGCATTCTGAACAGCTGCTGCAACCTTTGTGTACTGTTCTATGTTCAGGTCCTGTGCCTCAAAAACTAACAGTGCCTCCTCAAATAAAGAAAATACCCTTGCCATTTCCTGCGTCGTGAATCTCTTCAGTTCTTCAGTTACTTCTTCCTCTTGTCTCTCTTCGTCTTTTTCTCTGGGCTTCCAATTCCATCAGGTCTTCATTAGTAAGCTCCTCGTGTTGCACAGCAACAGTACTGTAAAGTACACAAAAGCACAACCACTTGTAGAGGATGCATGCACTTGACAATGTATGCCAGACACGTGAACTAACTTAAGATTGGATATGTGAACACATGTTCGCATCTTTGAAAGTTTGCAACTTGAAGGTTCGTATGTAGGGGATTTACTGTACGTGAGTACATGGATGGCTACCTATTATTTTTGCTTCATTCATTCGACCTCTGATAATCTCACTCTCAGAAATCCCTCTGAGGAACCATTCTGTTTCCAGCTCTCAGTCCATGTGGTTCTGGAAGCTGAGCACACCTGATTTGGGGAGGAGTGTATGACCCAGGTTTAAGCTAGTCAATACGCCATATTCCCTGGCCCTAGTGATTGATTCAGGGATAGATATGTGACCAGCCAGATACTTTTGCCGGGAATTTTTGGAAAGAGTCTTGATGCTGAGAGGATGTGACATGAGTTGACATGGCCATCTAGTTACTATGTGACACCTGGGTCAGCAGAAGGCAGAATGTGACGATCAGAAGCAAGCCCTGATTATGTCCTATGTGTCCCAATGCAGCCGTGTCTCAAATCAGAACTACTTGGACTTTTTAGATTACAAGAGCCATTTTTGCCTATGAGAGAATGGATTGGGTTTTTTACTACTTGTTACATAAAAGCCTTAACTGGTACAAAGATGAAAACTCCTAAATCCTATGTCTCCTAAACATGGCCAAGACGGTTGGATGGGAAATACTTCAAAGCAGAAAGTACCAGTTAACCACCATAGGCAGAGAAAAACTTCTAAAATGTACCTATGGAACATTTTGAGGAGCATCTTTGTGGAAAATCTATCATTTGGAAGTTGCAAAATGTAACACAATGATCAAACGTTCATGTAATTGTTGGCAATAAGCTAAATAAATTCTGGATGCCATCTCAAGAAATAATGGTTTTAATTTTTAGAGTAGTTATTTTAGGCCATTCTTTCTGAAAATAGTTAATTAGGAAAGGTAAGAGTGTCCACTGAGACCATTCCTAGTTTGTGGCAATAAAACCACATCATCAACATCTAGGTTATTACTTAGGTGTTTTCCCTAGTAGAAGTCTTCGAAAGCAAAACAATCCACTCGAGACTGCTGGGCTCAGAACTTTCCGAGGGAGATGAACTAATTCTCATTTAGGAGAGCTAAGCTCTAATGGTTTTAAATGGTCCATGTGGTTGAAAACCACTGGCCTGGGAATTAGAAAGCCTGAATTCTAGTTTCAGTTCTGATACTAAGTGAGCTCATTGATTCTGATGAAGTCTTTTAACCTCCATGGGCCTCAGTTTTTTCTTCTATAAAACAGAGAATTTAGACTAGACCATTAAAGTCTCCTCCAGCTTTAAGATTATGATCCAGTAATTTGGGCATGTCTTACTATACTATCTCTTTGTAAATAGGAAGTCTTCATATAAGTCATAGAGTAATTTATAAAATACAGGAATCGTAAAAAGTGGCATTTATTTCATTTTCCCTTGTATTTATGTATAAACCCTGTTTTGTATACTTGGGCCCTTAGTGAAAATCAGACAAAAATAAAACAAGGAAGAATCAATGTCATTAAGAATTAAAATTAAGTATAAAGCATGGTGTTCATGTATACATTACTCAATAGTCACTTTATTATTGGGCTATAATAAGAATATGATATGATGCTTGTTCTCAAGAAGCTCCCAGTGTTAATAGTGCAGGCAGATTAAGTAGAATTCAGCTAAATAAGTGTTAAATCACAAAAGTGAGCACACAGGTCTGCAGAGGGAGAATACTTAAGTTGGATTGTGAATTTAGAGAAGTCTTTTTAGAGCTGACTCTTAGAAGGATATTAAAGGAATGATGGAGATTTCTAGGCACAGTGATGATCACTGAAAATAGTGAACCCTATTTTCATTATTATGAAACTAAATCAAAAGGGATATTTGGAAATGGGTGTATGTATGTAAAGTCTGATTTTTCCCCTGGTGGATTTGCTCTATTTGAGTTATCAGGAGCTAACATTGAATGCCTGCTGTGTCTTACACAGTAAGGCTTTACGTGTTCTCTCATTTAATACAACCTTTTTAAACCTCATTTTACAACTTAGATTGGATGACAGCCAGGAGCTAGGAAATGGCAAAGTTAGGATTCCAAATCATGTCTACTTGTCTCCAAAACCCTTGATATTTCCATGACTATGCCATTGCTCTCAAAAGAATGCAGAATTTTCTTCACAGCTCTAAAGTGCATAGATTCTGAAGCCTCTCACTTCCTTCCAATTAGTTGCCTATCCATTAAACATTTCCTATTACTCGAGCTTATTAGCTCTCATTTGGATTAGTAGAATCTTTCTCAAACTGGCTGCTGGAAAGAATCATCTGTGGAGTGGCTCGAAATGCAGGTTCCCAGGCCATGCCCCTGGAAATTCTGATTCGGGATTTATTGGGGTCTAGAATCTGTATTTTTCACAAGCATTTGAATCATGAGTAGTCAAACTAGAGGAAACATTGGGCTCGTGTCCTAGCCTAACAAATCTACCCATTTCTAAGTTTCTTATTTTAATCCATTCCCCCTTCCCCTTTTCAGCATTACTCTCAAGGTCCCTAAAGACTTGCATACTGTTTCCACTGTTTTATTTACTGATAATAATAGACACTACTGTTTATCGAGCATTTACTCATTTACTCCCACGACATCCTCCCCCCACACCCCGCCGCCTTGGACACAAGCTCCGTGAAAGAAGAGGCTGAAACTGCAGTACCTGGGCGCACGGTAGGCGCCCAATATCTACTGAACCAGAAAACCCTAGGGGTAGTTACTATTATTATTCTCCAATCTGAAAATCTGGAGACTAAAAGAAATAGTACAGGGCTTCGCTGGTGGTGCAGTGGTTAAGGATCCGGTTGCCAATGAACGGAACACGGGTTCGAGCCCTGCTCTGGGAAGATCCCACATGCCGCGGAGCAGCTAAGCCCGTGCGCCACAACTACTGAGCCTGCGCGCCACAACTACTTAAGTCTGCGCACCTAGAGCCCGTGCTCCGCAACGAGAAGCCACCACAATGAGAAGCCCGCGTACCTCAACGAAGAGTAGCCCTTGCTCGCCACAACTAGAGAAAGCCCGCGCACAGCAAAGACCCAAAGCAGCCAGAAATAAATAAATAAATAAAATAAATTTAGTAAGTATATAAGTGTCTCAAGTTTGAAAATGACAACATTTATTCTAACTCTGCAAACATAGCTTGAATCCTGCCTCCAGTGCCCTGAGAGGTAGTCTGCAGCCTATGCTCACGCACCTGCAGAGCTAGAAAACTCACTGCTGGAGGCAGCTCCAAAATATGTTGCCACCCTCTAGTTCTAATTCTGCCCCTTAAGGCTGTGCTGAACTCCCTTAGTTACTCTTGCATATGACAACTCTTGAAAAAAAAAAAAAAAGAAATAGTACAGCTGTGATAGCTTGTAACGTAACATTAACTCGGGATACACTGCCTCCTTGCCCACCGAGTGACGCAGGCGGCGACAAACTCTCGTGCCAGCGGTCCCTTCCCGAAGCTCGCCCTTCCCGAGATGTGCGGCCGCCACCCAAGGACCGCCATGCTCCTAGGGAGGCCACTTAAAACCCAGGTCCCTCACGCTAAAGAGGCGGAGAAGCGCGCCCTCTTCTCCAATATGGCGGGGCGGGTCACATGGGCCCCGCGGCGGGGCTGAAACGCACGTCACGTGGCTCGGAGGGGGCGGTGGTCACGGGGGCGTGGCCGTAACACCACGGAACCTCCCGGGCCCGGGCTCCTCGCGGGCCACGCCCCGCGGCCCCTTCGGGGCCTCGTGCGCAAAGGAGGGGGTGGAGCCTTCCTTGGGACCTTTCACCTCAGCATGGCTGCGCCCGTGGGACCGGTGAAGTTCTGGAGACCCGGTAAGACCCTTGGCGGAACGCTGGGCAGATGCGGCAGCTTGATTTCGGTCTTGGCCCCGCGGCCGGCGTCCTGGCGCCTGCGGCCCTGCTCTCAGGCCTGACCTCAGCGAGCTGGCTACCGCTGCTTCCGGGCTGGTGGGCTCCGCGGCTTAGGCGCCCACAGTGGTCCCGAGGGATTCAGGGATCCACCCCCAGCCGGGGCAGAAGTTCACCGTGTGACCTCGTTCCAGTCTCTCAGCCACCCCAGGCTTCGTTTTCCTCACTCCTGATGCCTGTCTTGCCCAACCTGTGCTATGGGGAAACGCTAAAGCGCCCACGCGTGTCCTGTTACCGCCCTGGGGCTACGCTGGGGCCGGGCAGGGGGTGCTGCTCGGGGTTTAGGAGTTCATGTTAGGAAATCAGACTGCCTGGGTTCGAATTCTCGGCTCTGCCGTAGAGTAGCAGAGTTCCTTTGGGCAAGTCATTTAACCCTTATTAGCCTTAGTCTTCTTATCTGTGAGATGGGCAGAATAGTAACATCTATCCTGTGGGCTGGAATAACGAGCACGACGCATTGTTTGATGTAGAGGAAGTGATCATTAAAAGGGAAAGTATCTTAGTCTGTTTTTGGGTTTCTGTCCGCCCCACGTGTCTGCCAGAAAGTGAACACCCCCCTTCGTATTGGCTGTCACCCACTCCCCCTCTTGCAGGCTAACACCATTCTCAGCCGCAAAATGATTTGCTTGTTTTGTTGGAATTTACTCATTAGTCAGGATTTTACTGAATGTTTACGTGCCAGACCCTTCCTCCTCTTCCATCAGTTTCCTGTGAAAAACAAAAGTTTCTCAAAGGGTTACCAGCTTGTTTTTTTGTCCCACCACTTGCACCTCCGCAGGTCTGGATGTGCACAGTATTGTATATTGCAGCAAAAATGAAATAAGACAGAGAAGGTAATATAAGGGAAGCTTTTAAAGGGTATTTTAGAGTGGTTCCCAGAAATTCTGAACGTGCCTATCAAAGATGATGAAGATAAACCTAAGCAAGGGTTGTGTTAATTCTTTTTTTAAAATCTGTAGCTTGTCCCCTAACGATAATTTTATGATTCAGCATTTAAGTCATCAGCCAATTATCCATCCTGAGTTTTATTTGCAGCCAAAGCTAAGATCCCATTAGGTAATGAGATATCCTCTATTTTATTTATTCAAGCCTTTAATAACAGGTCAAAGTGTTAAGTACAATAAAGGCCTAAATGAATTGTTGAAAATCAGACCAGCTACTCTTTTGGTTAAAGAACATGGGATTATTCTAAGAGTTCTATTCCATTATTTAGTTCATTCACTGAAGTTATACTTACTGAACACCTCGCCTTGTGGTTAGGAGACAAATACGGATGACTAGGGCTCTGCTCTGCTCTCAAGATTTATACTCTCTCTCTCTCGCAATTATAATATGAAGTCGGATATCCTCTTTAAGAGATTTTAAAGTGAGGCAGAAGAAGGCGGTGGCAAGGAAGATGAGTTCTACTAGGGTCAGACTGTAGAGACCATCCTGACTACCATACTAACTTGGTGATTTGGGAAAATCACGGTTACCCCATCTGTAAATTGGGAATGAAACCTACCCAAAGGATTGTTTTGAGGATTAAATGAGAATACACATCAAGCTCTTAGTACTAGATACATATTAACTACTATAATTACTTGGAAGTATAGAAGAGGGGAAAAGTTTGTGTGGCTAAGAAATACTTCATCAAGGGCTTCCCTGCTGGCGCAGTGGTTGAGAGTCTGCCTGCCGGTGCAGGGGACGCGGGTTCGAGCCCCGGTCTGGGAGGATCCCACATGCCGCGGAGCAACTGGGCCCGTGAGCCACAATTACTGAGCCTGAGCGTCTGGAGCCTGTGCTCCGCAACAAGAGAGGCCGCGATAGTGAGAGGCCCGCGCACCGCGATGAAGAGTGGCCCCCACTTGCCGCAACTGGAGAAAGCCGTCGCACAGAAACGAGGACCCAACACAGCCAAAGATAAATAAATAAATAAAAACCAAAAAAGTCAGTTTAAAAAAAAAAAAAAGAAATACTTCATCAAGACAGTGATATTTTTGAGGTGAACGTTGAAGCACAAATGAGGCTTTGTTCTGCAGAGAGGTAGGAGAATGGAGCTCTAAAGGGTGTAGCATGAACAGAGGCAAAGCTAGATGGTACCTCAGCAGTGTCCAAAACACCAAAATAATTGAGTAACATGGTGTTTAGTGGCAGGGTATATTTTGGGGCATAGTAGGAGATGAAGCCAGAAAGGTAAGTAGGGGCCTCATCGTGAGAAGTCTCCATTGCAAGTTAAAGAATTTGGGTTTCACTGTTTTTAAACAGGAGGTAACACAATGAGGTTTATTTTTGGAAGATAACTCTGACCTTGGTGAGCAGAATGCTTGGGGGAGGAAATTAGAGTCAGGGACACCCTTAAGAGAAGGTGCTACTAAAATCGAGAAGGGATATTGAAAACCTCAATTCTGGCATGTGAGCAGTAGGGAGGGACGTTATGGGAGAGATTTTAGAGGCAGATGTAGGGGAAGGTAAAGTCGGTAATGACTCAGATTTCTGGGTTCAGTGACTATCTTGGTAAGTGGTTCTCAAATTTTGCTGTATAGTTGAATCACTTGGGAAGCTTTTAAAACTCCTGCTGTTCAGTCATACTCTATGGTAATAAATCAGAAGTCCGGAGGGGCTAGGAACCAGGCGTCAGTATTTTTTAAAGATCCCCAGGTAATTCAAGTGTGCATCAAAGTTTGGGAACCACTGTTC
Source organism: Balaenoptera musculus (assembly GCF_009873245.2). Taxonomy (NCBI): domain Eukaryota; kingdom Metazoa; phylum Chordata; class Mammalia; order Artiodactyla; family Balaenopteridae; genus Balaenoptera; species Balaenoptera musculus. Next base: position 20,891,640 of record NC_045799.1, on the reverse strand, counting down.
TAGGTAAACTGTTGTCATTCACTGAGATGGGAATGGATTTAGTGCACACTTACTGGGCCCCTTGTGCTGGTCACTTTTACTTACGTCATCTTATTAAGCAGTAACAATATCTTAAAAAAAAATTTTTTTTTTATTGTTTATTTTTGGCTGCGTTGGGTCTTCGTTGCTGTGTGTGGGCTTTCTCTAGTTGCGGCGAGCGGGGGCTACTTTTCGTTGCGGTGCATGGGTTCTCATTGTGGTGGCTTCTCGTTGCGGAGCACGGGCTCTAGGCGTGCGGGCTTCAGTAGCTGTGTCTCGTGGGCCCTAGAGTGCATGCTCAGTAGTAGTGGCGCATGGGCTTAGTTGCTCCACGGCATGTGGGATCTTCCCGGATCAGGGATCGAACCTGTGTCCTCTGCATTGGCAGGCAGATTCTCAACCACTGCGCCACCAGGGAAGCCCTGGGACAATCTAAATAAGTGAAGGTGCTGGGTGGAAATAATAGGGAGTGGTGGGAACTGTGGCAAACTAGAGCATGTGTACACTGATATGTGTACAGTATTGATTACACTGAAGCGTACACATGCTATCTAAAGCAGGAAGCTGTACATGGTTCCACCCAGTTGGTGTCATACGGGCTCAATATCCAGATTAGAATGGGAAATTTTTACATGTTTTAAATGAATGATTTCAAACATTTTAACAGTGGCATATTCGGGGTCCTTGAGTAACTAGTTTGTGATCTCTACCAGTTTGTGATCTCTGCCTTAAGATCTTTGTATGAGCTGCCTGAGTTTTTTGTAGAAAAAAGTTTGACTTGATTTGCTAGTACAAGTGGATCAGAAGGGCCTGGCCTTTTTCCTTCTTTCATTCAACAGATATTTAATGATAAAATCAATGTTTGACAACGTGCCTGGCAAACGCATTATAACAACAGCTTTGAAGATTTTTTGACCTGATAATACAGTAAGAAATGTGTTGTGACCCAGCATGGGTGCACATAATGTATTGTGTTGTGATTCAGCATGCATGCACATGTGTGTGCATACACATACACACACACACAACTAAAAAGAGTTGTACAAAAACAATATTGCTTTTTGGGGTGCGCTCTGGTACTTTCTATTCTATTTCTAGCTCATCTTTAGAAAGTGCTAGCCATGACCCACTACATGAGTTTCCTAAGCCATTAATGAGTCACCACTCAAACTGAAAAATTGGGTGAGAGGGACTGCTGGATTGGTGGGGGGCAGTGCTGTTATCAGCCTTGTTTGATAGATGGGGAAATGGTTTACAAGAATTACAAGAATTACAAATTTGTTACTTGCTTAACCACTGAGAATGTTCCCAAGGGAAAAAACAAACCATAGGCAACCAGCATGGCCCGTGGGATGTATATATGGTGGGGAAGTCAGCCTGGTTTGGTTGAATGAAGTCTTCTGTATGGAGGAGACATGCTCCTCATTGACTGACAGTAGCTGTTCTCGTAAAAGACCTCATAACTGAATGTACTGAGGTGAACTTGGCTGTAGGTTAGAGACAGGAGGGATGGGGTAGTCAGGAAGACACCTGGATGGATTAAACCTTGGTGTGGGAGGAAGTAAGAGACGTTGCGGGAGCAATGTTAAAAGATTCTAGACATGCTGTAGGGGCTTCCCTGGTGGCGCAGTGGTTAAGAATCCATCTGCCAATGCAGGTGACACAGGTTCGAGCCCTGGTCCGGGAAGATCCCACATGCCGCGGAGCCACTAAGCCCGTGCGCCACAACTACTGAGCCTGTGCTCTAGAGCCTGTGAGCCACAACTACTGAAGCCCACGCACCGCAATGAAGAGTAGCCCCCGCTCGCCTCAACTAGAGAAAACCCGCGCGCAGCAGCGAAGACCCAACGCAGCCCAAAATAAATATAAATTAAAAAATAAATAAAAGATTCTAGACATGCTGTAAAGGTTTAAAATGTTTGGAAAAGGAGGGAATTCAGGACAAAAACAGAGCTGATGAGGATAAGCTATTTCTTTGCGCTAGTTTTCTTGGGTGAAGATTACAAGGAGTTAATCAGAGGTAGTGATAATAAGGGTAGAAAGGAAAGGAAACTCACCTCTTTGAGCACAGGCTTTATTCTAGGTCCTGTTCTATCTTTTATCTTGTTGAAAGGAAGGTCAACATTTTGGCAAAACAATACAGCAGTGCCCCACTTACCTGATTTTTGGCAACCTTGGACCTCTGGAACACAACTATGTTCCTAGAAACGAAAGGAAAAGGGATCAGAGATCTACAGCAGTGATTCTAAATTTAGCTCTAGGGGGTCTCTGGACCTCCAGCATTTTGTGTTCTGATGAATTACATTCTGGTGTATTTTTCAGGAGACGGAGTTCATAGCCTTTATTAGATTGTCAAAGGGATCTGGGACCCCTCAAAAATGTAAAAATAAATCACTGGGCTAAATATTCTTATCACAAAGCCTCTGTACTTTCACATAGCATCACAGATTCTGAGTTCAGAAAACCCAGGAGGTGATAGTATTGGGTAATTATCCCTGTAGCACCCCTAACAGAGGGCTGTGAACTTCTGGCGGGGGTGGTTATTGATTCACGAAGGTGGCATACCCCTGTACTGCACAAGTCTAACTTTTAGAGATAACTTCCTTATGTTGAGTTGAATTCTGAACCCTGTATCATTTACTTATTACTCTGAGTTCTGTCTTGGGCTGCACGAACAATTTGGTGTGAAAAGTTACAGAGGCTGATGATAAAAATTGAACCCATGTTCCTCCTAAGGCATTTTCCTTTTCAGGCTAAAAGTAGTATGTTGAACAACTTTTCATGGGGGGATATGGCTTCCCTATTCTTCACCACCCTGAGGCCCAGTTTTTCGTTGTTTTTACCAAGAAGCCACTGTGGGTATCTGGTGTTTAATCTGCTCAGCACAGTGGGTTCTTGGCCCAGCACTTCCCAACCAACCACTGCAATTCTGTGATTCAGATAGGCGCTGCCACTTATTGTACCCCAGTCCAGGGCCGTGGTTGATTGGATCAGGCTGGGCAGCGGCCCTAAGCTGGGGGAAAAAGAGCCTTCCTCATCTCCCAAACAGACAACACACACCTGGGACTCCCGGTTCCCCTCACTGGGTCTTTCTCCATTACCACTTTATGCACTGTTATGTTCCTTTGGGAGGAAGAATAAGAGAAGCAAGCAAGCTGCACCAGGGTAAGACCGGCATCTGTAGTGTTCACTGCTGTATCTCTGGCACGTCCATCCTTGCTGGGTGAGTGAGTGAGTGATTGGTGGAGAAACTGTGAGCCTGAGCTCTGGCCCTGGAAGCAGCCTTAATTCCAGCTCCTGTAGAGAAGCCAGCCCCAGGGACTGAAAGGAGCTTGTCGAGAGGGACAGAGAGAGAAGGAAAAAGGCCAGGCAGCATTTGAGTCCCCGGTCGGTGCCTGTTGACCCTGAACCTTGCTGCCATCCTACGGTGATAGGATTCATCGTTTGCCTCAGCTAATTCCCACTAGGTTTCTGCCACTTTTATTAAGAGTTTGGTAATAATAGCAGCATGGTGGCCAGAACTCAATACATTGTCCTCTGTAATGTACAGTTGCGTGTGGCCAGTTTGGAGCCCAATAGGTCTGCCATCTCCTTTGTTCTTGACATCGCAGTGAGGCTCTTCTGTAGTCTCGTAGGCGCCTTTCTAGATGCTTTCCTGAAATTACAGTTTAATACCTTTTGGTAGTTTGAGATTAAAATTCAGTGCTTCTGTTGTATATCTTCATCTCTGAATTTGTACCTTTCACACAATTTTTCTGTTCCTTGTATCAGAGAATCTGAAAAAAACATTTCTGTTGCAGGTACAGAGGGACCGGGTGTCAGCATCTCTGAAGAGAGACAAAGTCTAGCTGAAAACTCTGCAACGACTGTTGTTTACAATCCTTATGCCGCCCTTTCTATAGAGCAGCAGAGGCAGAAGCTGCCGGTGTTCAAGGTACATTAAATAAGTATGTTCAGTCGTCGGCCTGAAGCAGCCTGCAGTAGCTTTTTTTTTTTTTTAAATTAATTATTTTTTTGGCTGTGTTGGGTCTTCGTTGCTGTTTGCGGGCTTTCTCTAGTTGTGGTGAGCGGGGGCTACTCTTCATTGCGGTGCACGGGCTTCTCATTGCGGTGGCTTCTCTTGTTGTGGAGCATGGGCTCTAGGCGCACAGGCTCAGTAGTTGTGGTGCACGGGCTTAGTTGCCCCATGGCATGTGGGATCTTCCCGGACCAGGGATCGAATCCGTGTCCCCTGCATTGGCAGGCAGATTCTCAACCACTGCACCAGCAGGGAAGTGCCCGGCAGTAGCTTTATACTTGGCATTGAAGTGAATAATCTCCTCTTACTCTTAATGATCCTTTAGACTGCAGCGAGCTCAGAGATACCCTTATCTGAAGGGATCGTCTGTTCAAAATATGTGTGTGTTAGTTAACTTTGTAAGTCTGGAAAGTCCTTACAGTTTTTTTTTGGTTAGATCTAACATATTGGAAAAACTGGAAGAAATGAAATGACATTCTTTTTTCCCCCTCTTTGCTTTCAGTTATGGACAAGTTCAAACATACAGAAAAGTAGAGAAAACAGCACAGCGAACTCTTATGCATCCATCTTCAACAAATTACCAACATGTGGCCAATTTTAGCTTTCTTTTTAAAGGCATATTTCTTTACCCAAGATTAATTAGAAATACGAGGTTGTTTCTGTTGAAGAGATTAACTCCCACTGAGATAGTGATGGGATTTTGGTATGGTTATTACATACCATGTGCACATCCAGACACGTGATTTTATTAATCTCATGAAATGGACATATACTCATAAGAGACCAAAGTATAAACTAGAATTAAGAGTATATTTATTTACAGTGAGCCGTGGTTCTCCAGTACAGATAATACAGTCCATGGACACACTTTTCTCCCTGTTGCCAAGTCCACATGGGAAGCCAAATTGTAATTAGGAAGTGGGCTCAGAGCCAAGGACGGTTTAGATGTAGTTGAAGGATATTTATTTCCTGTAGCCTCTGATGAAGGTTGATGAACTGTCCCTGCCTTGTATGATATCTCTGGAATGACCCGAGTAAGTGGGGCCACCAGCACCTGTGTCTCTCTTTCTTCCGGACAGTGTTGGGTGAAAGCTGCCCGAGTCCTTGCACTTAGGGAGTTTTTTTGTCTAGACTGTGCTAATAATGCCTCTTCTATTAATACGTTCTTTCTCCAAATGGATATGAAACAGCTGCCTTCTGAATTTCGCCAAGTCACCTCGATCAGACTTTTCTGTGGCCCCAAACGTTTTAGTTACTCCTGTACTGATAGATGCTGGGTTTCTTCTGCAGGAGATTAACCTCATCCATTACGTGTGAATGTAAACCAGTTTGACCCTCAGGAGATAAGATCATAGGTTCACCATTGAGGGACACAGTTTGAGCTGTGATGAAGTGTCTGGACTCGAGCTAGACTTCAGAGTTCAAACCCAGGCTTCATCATTTGTGTGCTGTGTGGCCTTGCTCACTGCCTGAGCTTCTGTTTACTTATCTGTCATATGGGACTAATGGTACCTTCCTCATAGGATTGTTACGAGGACCAGATGAGATAATCCACATAGAGCATTTAGTAAGATACCTGACATGTAGTAAACGTTGAAGTACAAGGATGATTATTGTTTACTGAGTATTTAATTTTCTTGACTCTTCTTCATCCTCCAGCTGTACTTATAATAAATGAAATAACATTAAAAAAAAGAAAGCAAGAAGGTATTCATAACATATTGAAATTAAAATGGTAAGAAAAAGGGTATAAGTTACTGATAAAAATCAAAGCAGAGCTTAAGCATAGTTACAATCTCATAAAATGTTAAAGATAAAGCTAGGAGACCAAAAGGATAAAAAGTTACCCATTCACCACCGCTGCCCCCATTAAAACTAAAAGTGAAAATTCCTTTTTAAAATTTTTTTAAAGATTTTATTTGATGTGGACCATTCTTAAAGTCTTTATTGAATTTGTTACAATATTGCTTCTGTTTTATGTTTTGAGGCATGTGGGATCTTAGCTCCCCGACCAGGGATCGAACCTGCACCCCCTGCATCGGAAGGCAAAGTCTTGACCACTGGACCGCCAGGGAAGTCCCAGTGAAAATAGCTTTAAAAATAGAAGTTGAAACTAAAGCAGCAGTAAATCGAAGGCTCACCCCCCTTTACCCCAATGCCATTTCAAGGCAGCCTTCCCCTTGGCTACCTCCTGTAGGCCGGCGTTCTCTTTGGGCCCTGAACAGTGCTGTGCAAGGTTGTCCTCTTACTTCCTTAAACTCAACCTCGCTGAAGCTCAGTCTGGTCCTCTGCACCAGCTCTCCTTGATTTCCCTGCCTGTGCCTGTCGGGGGTACCGTCATTCTCCCAGTCTCCAAACTGGAAATAGTTTTGTCATCTCTCTCTTGAATGTCACACGTCGGACTCCATTTGCAATGCTTTGTATTTAGCGCATGAAGTATGAGTTAATGCCTTCAGTTTCTTCATGCTTAAATCAATCTTGTATATTGCTGCCCAATTTTCTCGGAACACTTATAGCATGGACTGCCTCCTGGCTAAAGTCCAGATGCTAGCTCTATGTTCAAGGCTTTCACAGTGCGGCCCTAACTACACCTATTGTAATTCATTTCCAAGTCAAACCTGGAGCCTTTCGTGAGCATTTTCTAGCACACCTCGAATAGAGTTCATATAGTTTGCCTATTTCCATCTTCTTTCCTTTACTTATGTCATTTCCCTTTCCTGGAATACCATGTGTGTCTCTCTCTGTATTCAAATTTTCTTTCAAGTTTTCCCTGAACACCCACCCATCCATCCATCCATTCAACCATCCATCCAGCAGATGGATTTACAAAATATCATTTACAAAATACCTGTGAAGAGCCCAAACCTTTCCCCTTTCCCTGCCCAAAACAAGAGAAAGCACAGAGTCCAAGCAATCGACAGGAAAGCATCTAGACGAGTCCCAGAGTACCTGCAGCAGAATCTCCTTTGGGTGTTTGTAGAAATGCAGATTCCTGGGCTTCACCCTAGCCCTACTGAATCAAAAACCCTGAGGATAGGGCTAGGAATCTTCGTTTTTAACAAATATCCTAAAAGATTTTTACACTAAGATTTGAGAACTACATATTTAGACCCTAAATAATGCTAAATTCAAAACCCCAAACAGTCAATACCTTATTTAGCTGGGAAGGCAGCATCCTGTCTCTCCCAGTCTTCACCAAACACATTGTTGGTGTGGAGTCGGATGAGCTGAGCAGTGATCAGAGTGGGAGAATTTGGCAGGTTTTTACTTCATTCCAAACCAGGAATTTATGGAATACCTTTATGACTTTCCAGATCGTCGGGTGTGTCTGTAATCAAATGTGGGTACAGAAATACATTCTGAAGCTAAGTACATGGGATCTTGGAATTATCTGTGACTTTTCAGTGGCCAAATCAGTGTTTCTGCTCCTACTGAATGGGTTAAGGAAGGCCCAGTTGAAATATAGATGTAACCTATGGTTGCTTTATTGTGAACTTGGCCATAGAGGTAGAGATGAAAGCATATTCTTTTTGTTTGTTTTCACAAGTTAATAAATGAAAAAAAATTAAATTAAGTAATACATGCATGTTGAACAAAATTCAGAGGTCTCCTTCACACCCCTGCTCCCCGGCCACTTTCTTCTGCTCACTGGAGACAGTATAGTTACCAGTTTCTTGTTTTGTTTTTCCTCAAAGTAGCTTATACATAAAGAAGGATATATGTATTTACCCTTTCTCTTTTTTTAAATTTTAATTTATTTATTTTTGGTTGCATTGGGTCTTTGTTGCTGCGTGTGGGCTTTTTCTAGTTGTGGCGAGCAGAGGCTACTCTTCATTGCGGTGCGCGGGCTTCTCATTGTGGTGGCTTCTCTTCTTGCGGAGCACGGGCTCCAGGCGGGCAGGCTTCAGTGGCTGTGGTATGCGGGCTCAGTAGTTGTGGCTTGCAGGCTCTAGAGCGCAGGCTCAGTAGTTGTGGCACACGGGCCCATTTGCCCCGCGGCATGTGGGATCTTCCCGGACCAGGGCTTGAACCCGCGTCCCCTGAACCAGTAGGCGGATTCTTAACCATTGCACCACGAGGCAAGTCCCTACCCTTTCTTTAAAAACACAAGTAGTAGTGTATCATTCACACTATCCTGCACTTTGCTTTCTTACCATAGCAGACCTCATTGACCATTCCACATCAGTACAAATAGACATTTGTTCTTTTTAACAACTGTGTATTATTCCATTATTGAAGTGTTTCACAGCTGTGTAACCACTCCCCTGTTGATGAACATTTAGGCTGTTTGAATTTTTGGCTCTTATAAACAATACTGCAGTGAGTATGCCTGTACATACATCTTTGTTCACATGTATTAGGATGTCTGTAGTATAACTTCTTATAAGTGGAAGTCTTGAATCAAAGGGTATGTGCGTTATATATTTTGATAAGTTATTACACTCAGTTGCAGTTTTATCACCTTGTACTGATACCAACAGTACCTGCAATATATTTTGATGTATATTAGAAATATATTTTGACAGTTCTTTTTAAAATTTCCTTCCCTTTGGCAAACAGCTCATTTCATAATGTTTAAATATCTTTGTTTAGGTCTTTTGAGAAAATGTATGCCTATTTACAATGTTTGGTTATATTTTTTCAGCTTAGGAATCATATATTGTACTTGATAGAAAACTATCAAACAGTGGTGATTGTTGGAGAAACAGGATGTGGGAAAAGCACGCAGATTCCACAAGTGAGTACATTTAAATGTGTCTTTGTACTTAGATTTGATTGGAAGGATTTTGTAACTTGAGAACTCTACCATTTTTTTGCATTTTTAAGATCTTCTCTCAGAGAGGAAATAGTCAACCCAACTAGATGTTTTTTATTAAACTTTTGAACTTTTATTAAACTTTTAATTTCTTTGATTAGAAGAAGTAATGGTCATCTTCAATTTATTATAATTCTAACATAATAATAGAATAGCCATACTCTGAAGGGAACAATGGGAACTCATTTGAAGAGGTGTAATGCATAGTTTTTGTCCTCCAATAATTGCAGTTGAAGAGGTGGTGTAGGATGGATGCCGCTATAGTTGTGAATAAAGATTGACTGTTATAGAATTATGCAGTGCTATGGAAGAAACCTCTCTTAACAGGACGAAATTTTATCTGGTGTGGATAGAAGTGGAAAGAAGGATCAGGAAAGACCTCATAAAAGAAATGACATTTGAAATTGGGGAAAAAAATATTAAAAAAAGGAAAAAAAAGACAAAGAAATAGACCTTGAATGATCAGTGGGAGTTGGCTGGGAAGATGTCCTCATCCAGTGAATATTGTGGTTAGAGATATTGGGGTGGAGAAGTGCTTGGGGCTCAACAGAGTGGACCGGTAAGGTCAAGAGTGGAAAGATAGGGTGAAGTCAAAGTGTGTCTTAAGAGTTTCGACTTGGAGGGTGAAGAATGGTATTTAAGTGGTCAGGGATAAGAGTCCTTGCAGGTTTTTCTTTCCTTTTTTAATATAGATTTTTTAAAAAAATTAATTTATTTTATTTATTTATTTTGGCTGTGTTGGTCACTGCTGCACGCGGGCTTTTCTCTAGTCGCGGCGAGCGGGGGCTACTCTTCGTTGTGGTGCGCGGGCTTCTCATTGCTGTGGCTTCTCTTGTTGCGGAGCACAGGCTCCAGACGTGAGGGCTTCAGTAGTTGTGGCTCGCAGGCTCTAGAGCGCAGGCAAAGTAGTTGTGGCACATGGGCTTAGTGGCTCCGCGGCACGTGGGATCTTCCCGGACCAGGGCTCGAACCCGTGTCCCCTGTATTGGCAGGCGGATTCTTAACCGCTGCGCCACCAGGGAAGTCCCTGAATTTAATTATTTTATTGTATTATTTTTTAAATTTTTATTTATTTATTTATTTATTTATTTATTTATGGCTGTGTTGGGTCTTCGTTTCTGTGCAAGGACTTTCTCTAGTTGTGGCAAGCGGGGGCCACTCTTCATCGCGGTGCGTGGGCCTCTCACTATCGCGGCCTCTCTTGTTGTGGAGCACAGGCTCTAGTCGCGCAGGCTCAGTAGTTGTGGCTCACAGGCCTAGTTGCTCCGCGGCATATGGGATCTTCCCAGACCAGGGCTCGAACCCGTGTCCCCTGCATTGGCAGGCAGATTCTCAACCACTGCGCCACCAGGGAAGCCCCTAATTATTTTTAAGGAACTGTATTTTAAAAATAAGCATTGTGTTTTTTGAATAGGAAATACATTCATGGTACAAAATGTAAAAAGCACAAAGGAATAAGTGGTAAAAAGTGAATCTCCTAAGCTTTGCTGGTGAAAATAGATTATGTTATTGGCCCAAATATCTGCTCTCCCTCCCGTGGTAGGATTATTTCTCTTCCTTACCACTCAGTTCCACTTCTCTGAGACAGTAACAGTTTCCAGCTTCTTGTGGAGCTAAATATGAGTTACGGCCTAGGAAAACTGGAAAGGCTGAGGAACTAAAGGTCATGGCAAGAATGTGAGCAGGTTTTTGTCAACAAACTGTTTTGAAATTTCACAAACTATATGTGGAAGTTAGGTGATATTTTTGCCTAGAGCTCTGTCAAAACAATGGACTGTGAAAACAAGCTCTTTATAACAATTTTTATTAGTACCATTTTCTAGTGGGTGGAGTTCTTCCTAATCCCACGCTAACAAGAAGACCAGATTTGGTAACCCTTAAAAAGAGTGGAGGGAACTGAGATGGAATTCAATAACCTCCCTCTGTGACATCCACTGCCTCCTTTTTTAAAATATTTTTTAAAACCACTCATCATTGGTTTTTAGTATGGTCACATATTTGTGCAACCATCACAATTACTTTTTTAAAAAAAAAATTAATTTATTTAATTAATTTATTTTTGGCTGTGTTGGGTCTTCGTTGCTGCGCGTGGGCTTTCTCTAGTTGCAGCGAGCGGGGGCTACTCTTTGTTGAGGTGCGCAGCCGTCTCATTGCGGTGGCTTTTCTCGTTGCAGAGCATGGGCTCTAGGCGTGCAGGCTTCAGTAGTTGTGGCACACAGGTTCAGTAGTTGTGGCTCATGGGCTCTAGAGCACAGGCTCAGTAGTTGTGGCACACGGGCTTAGTTGCTCCGTGGCATGTTGGATCTTCCCGGACCAGGGATCGAACCCTTGTCCCCTGCATTGGCAGGCAGGTTCTTAACCACTGTGCCACCAGGGAAGCCACATCCACTGACTCTTGATGTCAACACTATACCTGCTTTTGCAGCATCTTTAAATTTCCACCTGTAAGCAACCATAAGCAGGCAGAAGTCTAAATCCCAGGTGTATTGAGAGACTGGCTTCATGGACAGATTTATTATTATGCAAATTGCTTTTCTTTCCCTTAACACTAGTACTAAGAGATTGACTACAAGAGTGTGTGTGTTTTATTTTGGATGGTAGAACTGTGTTCTGGTTATATGGCTTTGGTTTGCTGAGCTTGAATCCTAGCTCTTAGATTTTTACCTGTGTCCTCGGACAAAGCATATGACTTCTTTGTTTCCTTATCTCTAAATTGCTGCTGATGCTGTTACCTTCCGCATTGGATTTGTTGTGAGGATTAAATGGGGTTATGCATACCAGACAGTTCCTGGCACTTAGTGATGTACTCGGTGAATCTTAGCCATTATTCTTGTAGTTCTGTTTCTGCATTTGTGTTGATTGGGGTGGTTGGTAGTATTTTGTGTATGTATTCAGTGCAAGAGAGAAATTTCACAGTTTTGATGGCAAAAAAACCTACATTATCTAAAACACTCTGTTCCTTACAGGCATTTTTTAAATTATTATTTTTAGCTAGTTTTAGACTAACAGGAAAGTTGCAAAAATAATACAGAATTCCCGTATACCCCTTACCCCGCTTCCCCTACTACAATAATCGAAAGCAGGACAGTAACAATACCAGTAATCAGACTACAGATCTTATTTAAAGCTCATCAGTTTCCCCACCAAAGTTACTTCTCAGAAGATCCAGGATCCTTCTCCCTGGTCTCCTCCAGTCTATGAAAGTTCCCCATTCTTTCTTCATCTTTTATGACCTTGACATTTTTGAAGAGTACCAGGCATTTATTTTATAGAATGTCCCTCAGTTTGGGTTCGTGTGACGTTTTCTCATGACTAGAATGAGCTCATGCATTTTTGGCAAGAATCCCATAGAGATGATGTGTCTTTCTTAGTGCATCGTATCAAGAGGGTTGACATGGTGGTCTTACCACTGGTGAGGATAATTTGATCACTTTGTTAAGGTGCCAGGTTTCATCTGTAAAGTTACTGTCTTTCCCTTTGTAGTTGATAAATATCTTGGAGGAGATATTTTTAGACTGCAAATAATCTGCTTTTCAAACTATCACCTATTAATTTTAGCATCCCTCAGTAGATCTTGTCTGCAGCAGTTACTCAGGTGTTTCCCTAATGAATGATTTTCTCTATTCCTATTTCCTTTTACATTTATTAAATGGAATCTTCTGTAAGGAGGAACTGTCCTTTCTCCCTCATTTATTTATTTATTCAATTATTTATGTGTATCGGTATGGATTCATGGATATTTATTTTGTTCTATGGGTTAAAATCCAATATTACCATTATTTATTTTGTTGGTCAGAATGGTCCACCTTTGGTCATTTAGGAGCTCTTTCAGTTTGGCTCCTGTGTTCTTTCTAAAAGCCTCCATTCATTTTTTTTGAACACTTCCTTACTTTCTAGTAACACAAACTGTTTCAGGCTTGTCTTATGTTTTTCCTGCACTAGCCTTGGGATCAACCACTTCTCCAAGGAGCCCTGGTTCCTTTTATTGGAGAACGGTGTTTAAAAATCAAGAGTTGGGTGCTAGGGTGCTCATTGTTATTGAGGTGTCATTGCTATAAGTCTCAGTGGGCAGATTTAGGAAATATATATGAATACTAAATCCCTACATAATCCCACTTACATATCTGTATCAATCTGTATATATATTAAAAATCATGAATTTATTCTGATACTTCGTTGATTCCAATCCCACATCATAGGGCTCATTCTAGCCTTTCCTTATTTGTAACTCTTCTTCAACAGTGAGAAACTCCATTGTCTACAATGTATTTATTTATTTGTTAAATTCTAAGGGACATATAAAATAGCTTCTGAATTGCTAACCCATACCCCTAACATTTACTGAGTAGATTACAGCATTTAGGTACAGTTCTTTCCATCTCTGGCCTTCAGTCAAGATAATACTGTTTTCAGTTACTTAGGTTGGTTCTTCTCCACCCCCTTCAGTGCGATCAGTTATTCGCTTGTAATACAGAAAGGGTCATTTGATAGTGTTTGCATTTCTTTTGGTTTCCCTCCACATCCTGGTTGTTTTTGTGTATTCATTTGGGTTCTTGAAGAGTACGTGCAACATGACTGTGGTTCTGAGAGTCAGAGCTACACAAAAAGCTCTACTTAAAGCATTGCCCCTCCCTCTTCGTCCCTGCTGCCATGTTTTCATTCCTCCATTTTTCCACCCCTTTCCTACCAAGCCTCCGTAGTCAATCATTCTCTTCTCTTTAGTTTCTAGTTTGTCCTTCCTTTATTTCTTTTGAACAAATGAGCAGATACACGTATGTAACAGTATTTTAAATCTTTTTTCTGTTATAGAAGTAATATATATTGATTGTAAAACAATTTAGACATGATGAAAACGTAACTCTGATAACCCCTGTTATCCATTTTGGATTTTAAAAAGCATATAATCAAATAAATACGTAAGAAATAAGTATATGTGGCAAATAAATACAGAAATAAATCAGATAATACATATAATCAAATTTAATGTATACTAATAAAATCTAATGGGATATATACATGTATATAAAGTCTGATTTTTTTTTTGCAATAACAAATGTTGTTTTATTGGTCTTTTTAAAAGAATCTAATTATTTTTATTTACTCTGACTAAAATATTTTGTATGGTTGATATTTATTGAGTTGTCTCTGTGTATACTTTAAAATTCTTTGTTCTACAGATTTAGCACTGTTCTGAGTGACCCATGGATAGTTTTTTTATTCCTTGAGACAGCTGTAGTACGGGGAAATTTTGTAAGACTGGGGAGTTAGAATGTTGAATTTATGCCTTAGTTCTTCTGATTATCACCTCTGTTGTGAACTTAAGCACATGACCTAACATTTCAAAACCTCAGATGCCTCATTTGCAAAATAGTTTTTTAAATCTCTGCTGGGAGAAGAACCATCTGTTAATTCTTTTCTCAGTGATTTTAACACAATCCAGGGTCATCTTGGGGGAGATTGTTTCTGGAGAAGTGGTGTCAGGTGTATACTGAAACGTGATTTTATTTGTAGTACCTTGCAGAAGCTGGCTGGACGGCCGAAGGAAGAGTGGTGGGAGTGACCCAGCCCCGAAGAGTGGCTGCTGTTACAGTGAGTTTCTCTTTTGTTGTAAAGACTCTGTTTGTGTCTTCTATTTCAGTGACTTTTTCCTTGTTTCCTAAAAGCTGCAAATGAATATGATTTGCAGCTCCTCAAGAATTTAATTCTTCACTTGAAAAAGAACTATGATTATTTTTGTAAAATTGATACCTGTGCATTGTGAATTTTTATGTAGTAATAAAGTACAGAAGTCAAAACAAAAAAAGTAGCTAAAAGCAAAACAAAACAAAACCCAAATCTCACCACCCAGCAAAAACAGTGTGAACATTTGTGAACATCATTTCAAGTTTCTCTTTTATGTTCACATAAAAATGAATGGTTGGCTGGATGGATAGAAATGATTTTATAAAAATGGGTTCATAGACATATATTTGCTTTTGTTGAATTTAACAAAAGAGGAAACTTCAGTGAAATAGGAGTAATTACTGAACTTTGGATAAATAATTTTTCACTACAAGAGAATTTTTTAAAGCTTGCAAACTAAGAAAAAGGATTACAAAAAGCTTTAGGGTGTTACTTATTTTTGGAACTATGTTATAGGTAGTTGCCTATCACAAGAGTAAATTAGCGCACTGATTCTTTCTACCATTCCTCCCTCCATTTGTGATAAATGCAGTGCTATAATTTTTATTTCAAGATTTATAAATATATATTCTTTTCTGTAATCATAACTCCCACAGGTATTTAACTTTAATTCTAGTTTAATAATCACTAATAATTTTCCAAGGTTTTGCCAACTTTGAATTGCTCATTTCACTTTATTTCTTGATTGGCTGAATTTTTTTTTCTTTCTTTTTTTTTTAAATACTTCCTTTCTAAATCTAATTCTTTTTTTTAAATTTTTTTTTATTTTTTAATTTTTGGCTGTGTTGGGTCTTAGTTTCTATGTGAGGGCTTTCTCTAGTTGCGGCAAGTGGGGGCCACTCTTCATCGCGGTGCGCGGGCCTCTCACTAATGCGGCCTCTCCCGTTGCTGAGCACAGGCTCCAGACGCGCAGGCTCAGTAGTTGTGGCTCACGGGCTTAGTTGCTCCGCGGCATGTGGGATCTTCCCAGACCAGGGCTCGAACCCGTGTCCCCTGCATCGGCAGGCAGATTCTCAACCACTGCGCCACCAGGGAAGCCCTGGGCTGAATTTTATATGCCTGAGAATGTTTGATTGTGGTCTTTGTTGATATACAATTCTTGATTCATCCTCTCTAGGAGCTGTGCAGACACTGCTCCACTGTCTTTTGGCCTGGAGATCACTGTATAGAAATAGTCTGAGGTCCAGTGGAGTTTTTCCACTCCCCACCTTCCTGACCTACTTTTTCTGCTTGAATGCTTGTAACATGCTTGTTTTTGTACCAGGATATGTCTTGATGCTGATCGTTCTGTCTCATTTTTTCTTAAGTGTGGAAGAACTTTTAATCTTCAGGCTCAATCTCATTGTATCAGGCAGGTTTTCATCCATTATTTCTTGGCACACTTTTCTGTTCCATTTATTTTTTTCTCTTTTCTAAGAGCACCAATTAAGTGTATATTAGATCCCCTTTGTCTCTTTTTTAGTATTTATCACCCTCTCTGGAATCATCTGTTTTCCAGTTTGTTTTGTGATATTTCTTCAAGCCTGTCCACAATGTTCATGATTGTTTATTTAACAATAAACAAATTTATTCTATTTTGATTCCTTTGTATCTTTATCTGGGTCTCATAATCACTTCTTTGAATGCTTTTTTGTTTCTTTACTAGCTAGAGAAGTGAATATTTAGAATGGGCAGAGATATTACAATACATTACAAATTTTAAAAGCTGATAATACCATAAACATTTTTTAAAAATCCAGAAAATAACATAGTATTTTTATTAACTGACACATTTCTCTAAATCTTTTTTCCTGCAATTTTTGGCTCTGTCCCCACTGACCACCTCTTCACTTGACATTGATTTCCCATTATTTTCCTTCAGAGAGAGTAGAGCAGTATTTTAATGTTTCTCTAGCATGGGTGATTTAGATTTGCTTTTTATTATTGATACTGTGGAGAAGCTCCTTTGGCTTTGTAGCATTTGTAGTATTGTGTAAATTTGGGGAATTATTCTCACATTTGGGAAAAGCCTCTCTGTAACTTCTTTCATGTTCAGGCTGTGAGATTTGGAGGATGTCCACAGATTGGTTTCTGACCTGTACATTTGAGACCTTGTTTCTCCTCAACTGTGCTTTGACTTTGTCTCTTCTTTAAGTTGTTTTGGCTTAAGCTTGTGATTTCTTTGAAACTGGATTTCTTTGGCTGAATTCTACTTCTGTTTCTTTGGGTAATACTTTTGCAATTTCTTTTTTAAACTGCTTTTTTGCTCATGTTCCTTTCTTTCCTTCTTTCTTAGTTGGCTTTAATGCAGTGGGCTGTGTTGGTATTTTTATGATAACTACTTATCTTTGAGTGGGCTCATTTGCTAGCTGCAGAATTGTGAGGTTGTTCTGGTCTGGCCTCTCACCAAATCTCTTATTGTCCTTTGCTGGTGGGGGATGAGGATGAGGATGAGGATCTGGTCCAGCACGCCTTAGTGATTTGAGAGGCCTGTTGCAGCTCATGATAAGATTCTTTGGGCTCTCTGATTTGGGATTGATACTTGCTATTGGATTGCCTGCCTTCTCCTCCAACTCCCCCTCCTTTGTGATTCTTTGCTGTCAAAGTGGGTCTCCACTGAGACATTTCCTGTGTCTCCTGGGTCTGAACACACTACTGCTTCTTGTCTTCCTAATACAAGGCTTGTCAGCCCTGCCTTTTAAGGAGGTGACACTTACTTTAAGGAAGCCAGCAGCCCGCTCTGGTTGTGAGGAGGCCTGGGCCTCTCTTCTAGATTCAGACCTCACAGTATTTGGCAGCTGTGTTTCCTAGTTTATTGTTTGGGCTTTGTGCCAGTTTCCTTCTTTCATTGGAGATGCAGGTTTTGGTTGATAATATGTTTTATTTATTTATTTTTTTGTTTTAAATTAGCTCTGAGAGAGGGAAATGGGGGGCAAAGATGCCTTTATTTTGCCATCTCTACCTGGACAAGAAATTAATTCTATTTCCTTGAGTTATTTTTACTCCTTATTGAGTTTTAATTATTGTGTAATTCTTTTTCCCCAAAGTTCATTTTAATTGTCTTCAAAGTTAGACATTATTGGTAAACATTTCCCAAGTCTTCTGCGTGTGTGTAAAAATGGAGATAACGGTTTGGCAACTAGGTTGCAATGTTAGATGTAACCTTTTATGTCATGAAAGGTGATTCACTTACTTAAAACATTTGAACAATTTTTTCTGTTTGTGGTTTGGAATCCCAGCTCTTAATCAATTTGCATTTTTCCTCCAAATTTGTAGCCATGGATAATTTCCAAGAAACCACATGCTTTCTCTTAAAGAACAAAGAGTATATAAATTAGCTGTGTAGTATTAATAGAGCTGTCCAGTTTGAAATGCTACATCTCAGAAAGTACTTTGTGTGCAGACTAAAATCTGGAAACAGTCTCAGAGCCTAAGAACAGATTACACAAGCCATTGGCAGATCTCTGCGAGAGGCAGTTCCTTAATGAGTATGTTCGTTGGACTCATATAGTCTGGGTTTGACTTCAAGACCAGGCCCTGCCTTGATCTATGGTTCAGGACAAGCTCTAAGCCTGTCTTATTTCAGTTTCTTTCTTTGTAAAAAAGAGGGTCTCTTGCCCACCTCACGGACTGTGTACATGTTTAATGAGACAAAATTTGTGAAAGCTTGGAGCACAGCACCTGCACATAGGAGGTGCTCAGTGATTGGTGACTGGTTTTTCTTTTGACCTCCTTTTCCTATATCTATTCGTTTCTATTAAAAAGATATGTTTATCCAGTCTAATTGATGAGGTTATTGGGACTAGAACTTAAACAGTAGAGGTAAAAATCTATTAAAGAGCCAACAGAATATGGCCTTTCAAATGTCCAGTGGTGTGATCATGCTGGATAAAATTTCTAAAAAGGAATTTGAAATTAAAATCCATTTTGTAGCAAATGTATACAAATAGTGAAGTAATAAGAATAAATATGTTTGGCTTCATAAAATGATTACATTTTTATGGAGAGGTTGGTTCATTTATGCTCATTCTTACGAGCCAGTTTCCCCCATAAGCTCCAGTATCTCTATGCACACATTCGCTGTTTGTACCATTTTTCAAGATTGATAGTTTAATGTTCTGTAGGGTTGAAATTGAAACAATAACAATAACAAAACTGTCCCTGTGAAACACTGGTTATTGGGAGCTATAACCTCCAGAGGGAGAGCAGTGTAGGATGAGTTTCTGGTTTCATAAGATGTTTTGAAAGATTGCATGGTGTTCACCAGCTGTTCGATGACGGATTCTGTCTTGGCCTCTTAGATCTGTAATTTCAAGTCATCCGGCAGAACCACTTCCGATCTTCATCTCCTCTTCAGTTTCGTAAACACCAATGGTCAGATAACGCCCGGTGTGCGAGGCTCGCAGAGCTGCGTGCAGGGAGCCTCTGGGCTCCTGAGCCTGGGGCTGCTGCGGCCCGGTGGCTGTAGCTGGAAGCTCTGCCTCAGGACACCTCCTGTGTCAGCTCATGTTCCAAACTCAGGATGCAGGGACTCCATGGGGAGGTTGCCTCACCTGTGAAAGGAGGAGATGAGATGCATGGGGGTTGGTTGGTGGGCCAGGTCCCCAGGAAAATTCTATAATCTTGTTTCCCTTTTGTTCTTTATTAGTTAGATAGTTTACATAATGAGCATTAAACTCTCTTTTCTTTCAAGGTAAACTAAGTTATAAGCATTATTGTTCTTCCACTTTTATGTTTGTTTAGTATTTCGGATATTTTCTATTAATAAGTTAATAGCCTTTGAATGGCCTTCTGGAGTAGTAGATCTTGCGGTTGGATTCTTTTTTCTCTTTCCTACCCTCACCTTTTATTTGTCATCTATTGGTAAGTGAAAAATATGTCTGTAGTTTATGGTCTTCATAATACATTATGTATTTTGTTTTCTACTTTTACTTTATTACGTTAACTTGGATCCTTTGTTAATCTTCTCATCTGCCTTTTGAAAAGTTTTCAACCTGCATTCTTGTCCCTATTTCCCCTTTTAATAGTTTCGGTAGCTGGGACACTGTTGCAAATTGTTTTAGATTATCTTGCTCTGGAAACGTTATTCTTTTGCTTCCAAGGAGAAATGAACATGGCCAAGTATTGAATTTGATCGTTCTTGTTCCCTTGCCTTCATGGTCCAGTGGAAGTTGTTTTATTTCAAGGCATGAAGATGTGGAAATTTGTCCCTAGTTGGTGTGCTAAAGAAAGCTTTAGGAATAGGGTGAATCTTGAAATTTCTTTTTCCCTTTTTGCTTCACCCACCAGGAAATCTAGAGCTGAATTTGTGGCTCAACTTAAATAACTTAGGCATATCTGTGTTTTAAAAATTTTCTCATTGACTTTGATCTTTTGAATTTTGTCTGTAATTTCTTTGATCCTGATCTGTAACATGTTTACATGATTCCATTTTTATTCTTATAAGTTGCCTCAAGTCAATTATAGAATGAGGTGAGATACATAAAGTTGATAGCTGCAAAGTTTATCACACTAGTTTTCTAATAACCTGCCCCTTCTCTTCTCATTTCCCACTGTGTTCAACATACTATTTAAAGAATAAGTGACCTTTAGATTTTCCATAGTACGTGCTCTGGGCAGTAATTTCTGTGTCTCTATTTTCAGCATGATCTTTCTTCCCAAAGGTTGCAGGGAGAGTGGCTGAGGAAAGGGGTGCGGTGCTGGGCCACGAGGTGGGCTACTGCATCCGCTTTGATGACTGCACCAACCCACTGGCTACGAGAATTAAGGTGAGGTGCGGAGCTGCTTTTCCTATTGTGAATAAGGGAGATTCTTTGGGGGGAGATAAAAACATGCAGCCATCGCTGCTGACTGAGGCACTGATACTGTGGCAGAAAGTGTATGAGAGCATCCTGGCCCTCAGGGAAGTTAATCTGCTGGGAGGTGCAGAGCTCTTTCCGAGTCCTCGCATCTTAGCCCAGAAAGGACCTTGGAAGTAGAGTTAAGCCCCCTTGGTTCTCCAGATGAAGAGGCTGAGGACCTGGGAGGCTGAATGACCTACCTGACATTACGTGCGCATTGGTGATGGAACCAGAACTCAAAACTGACCTTTCTCATGTTTGTTTTATTGTTTTCCCACCAATCCACCTAGCTCACTAAATATAGAAACTTACCTGTAAAAGACTTAAAAACAGGAACAAATATTGGGTGGGCCAAAAGGTTTGTTCATTTTTTTCCGCAAGATGGCTCTAGTAGCACTTAGTTGTCTTTAACTTCACTCGAGACAATTTTGATAAATTGTATGTGACAGCTATCATAATCAGCGTGTGTTAAAAAGACATCAAAATTGGTGAATTTTTGTATAGCCATTTTAACATTGAAGATGGAAGGAAAAAAAGCAGCACTTTTGGCATATTATGCTTTATTATTTCAAGAAAGGTAAAAACGTAAAAAAAAGATTTGTGCAGTGTATGGAGAAGGTGCTGTGACTGATCAAACGTGTCAAAAGTGGTTTGCGAAGTTTCGTGCTGGAGATTTCTTGCTGGACGATGCTCCAAGGTCAGGTAGACGGTTGAAGTTGATAGACATTAAATTGAAACAATAATTGAGAACAATCAACGTTATACCATGCGGGAGATAGCTGACATACCCAAAATATCCAAATCAAGCGTTGAAAATCATTTGCACCAGCTTGGTTATCTGACTAGCTTTGATGTTTGGGTTCCACATAAGTTAAGCGAAAAAAACCTTCTTGACCATATTTCCGCATGTGATTCTCTACCTAAATGTAATGAAAATGTTGCGGTTTTAGAACAAATTGTGACAGACAATGAAAAGTGGATATTGTACAACAGTGTGGAATGGAAGAGATCGTGGGGCAAGCAAAATGAACCACCACCAACCACACCAAAGGCCGGTCTTCATCCAAAGAAGGTGATGTTGTGTATATGGTGGGACTGGAAGGGAGTCCTCTATTATGAGCTCCTTCCAGAAAACCAAACGATTAATTCCAACAAGCACTGCTCCCAATTAGACCGACTGAAAGCGGCACTCGATGAAAAGCATCTGGAATTAGTCAACAGAAAATGCATAATCTTCTATCAGGATACTGCAAGACCGCGTGTTTCTTTGATGACCAGGCAAAAACTGTTACAGCTTGGCTGGGAAGTTCTGATTCATCCGCCATATTCACCAGACATTGCACCTTTGGATTTCCATTTATTTCGGTCTTTACAAAATTCGTTCTTTTTTAATAAATTTATTTATTTATTTATTTATTTTTGGCTGCGTTGGGTCTTGGTTACTAGGCGCGGGCTTTCTCTAGTTGTGGTGAGCGGGGGCTACTCTGTTGCGGCGCGCAGGCTTCTCATTGCAGAGCACAGGCTCTAGGCGTGCAGGCTTCAGTAGTTGTGGCTTGTAGGCTTAGTTGCTCTGCGGCATGTGGGATCTCCCCTGACCAGGGCTAGAACCTGTGTCCCCTGCATTGGCAGGTGGACTCTTAACCACTGCGCCACCAGGGAAGTCCCTACAAAATTCTCTTAATGGAAAACATTTCAATTCCCTGAAAGACTGTAAAAGGCACCTGGAATAGTTCTTTGCTCAAAAAGATAAAAAGTTTTGGGAAGATGGAATTATGAAGTTGCCTGAAAAATGGCAGAAGGTAGTGGAACAAAACGGTGAACACATTGTTCAATAAAGTTCTTGGTGAAAATGAAAAATATGTCTTTTATTTTTATTAAAAAACCGAAGGCACTTTTTGGCCCACCCAATAGTATAAATTGATAAAGTGTAGAATTCACAAATGTTATTTGCACTAATTACAACTTTCCCATTTTCACATGACCATGGATTTTATATGTGTGTTCTTTGACCTCATTGCTACTAGTAAAATAATTAGCACCAATAGTAATCAGTGTAAATCAACTCAGCAGTGTCCACTGTGTATACCACTGTGCGAATCAGCGTCTCCCCAGTACTGTAAACAATGAATGAAAATGCTCTGATGAAATGAATATTGGTTGTTAGAAACTCAGTTACCTCAGCTTGCAACAGAGGAAAGCTGAAAATAGATGATCTAAATGTAGTGATTTGTAAAAATGTGGGCCTTGTTTTCTAAGTTTCTGTATTTTGTTACCTTTGACATTCATTTTGCTAGGTAAAGGGGTTATTCTTCTATACCATCAAATATATTTACACGAGCTAATTTTTAGATAAGTTTCAGTGGACTGCATAACCAAATGATTCTTTCTAGAGGGTCTTTCATGAAAAGTTTTGTATTCCATTGGGTAGTAATTTCAGGGCACCCAATTCTTGACTGGTGGTCTGTCATTGGTGGCAAGTTCTCATTTTCACTCCTATGTGTGTATGTGGCAGCTCGTATCAGGTCCAAGAAAAATATGATGGAAATGCACCCTGCTTTGAAAAACAAAACAAAAAGTAAAAATGCGAAGATACAGTGTGTGAGGGAAATGTTTAACTTTGTTAAAGTACTGAACTGTTTTTGGGTGAGAATAACAGCATCTAGTTGTTACTGCATTTTTCTGAAGCATTTTATAAACATTCATTAAGCTTAAATGATAATAGCTGCTGCCTTTCTTGAGCTCTCTCTCTGTGCTAGGGCCTGTGCTAAGCACTGTACATGTACTGTCTCACTCAATTCTCACAATAACCCTGTGAGGTGGATTCTTTTATTCTCTCCATTTTACAAATGAGGAATCAGGCTCAGAGAGGGTAAGTAACTTGCCCAAGGTTCACACAGCTAATAAGATGTAGAGCCGAGATTGGAACTCCCAGCAGCCTGACACGATAGCTTGTGTTCCTAACCACAACCCCATCCAGCCTCCCTAAAATAATATCAAATGAAGTTGAGGTTAATAACCTCAAGCTGCAAGTCTGCGGTCTTTGGGGATGTTGTAGGAATGGTGATCTCAGACTCACAGCATCCCCCTGGGCAGACACAGGTTTGTCTTCACTGCCTGTTCATCAGCAGCAGTACCAGTGGTACAGGCTCAGAGGAACTGGGGCTTAGCCAGTGCTCACAGAGTGAATGCGTGTGAAATTTTGCTAAAAGATTTGCAAGCCCCAGCTGAGGATCCCATCTTCGAAATCTTGTTTGTGAACCATTCCATTGCTTGATAACCAAAATGTTGGGGCATTTTCTCACAGTCCTTGGTGGGAATTGTCTTGTACACACACTGGTGATGAGGTTGTGTGTGTTTTGGTTGTACTTGAACTTCTTGAATTATTTCTAAACCTTTGTGTTTCTGTGTTTTAGTTTCTGACCGATGGAATGCTGGTCAGGGAAATGATGGTTGATCCATTGTTAACAAAATACAGGTAAATGTGTTTTTCCCTTGATAAGTTTCCTAAAGTTTCAAAAGTACACAAGTAGATTGAGAAGCATTTGTGTTAATAGATGGGATTCGCGACCATGCTCAGCTTTCCCAAAGCTTTTCTCCTTACTTTGGCTGTTACCACCCTTGATGTTCTTTTCAGAATTTACAGACAGTCAAAACTGGGCTCATTAAAATCCCTGTGTTATTTGAACAGTCTGTTGACTTGTTTTTATCTTGCTGGAGGGCGACAGCAGAGGCACAGCACAGAACCTGGCAGCATTTTGTTGAATGTAATATGCAGAGTCCAAATAATTATTTATACTTTCCCTTTCCTTGTGTGTCTCTGTCCATTGCTCATGGCGTTAAAGTGGTCCCACTCAGGCTCTGTGGTATTCTGGGAAAGGATATCACATTTGACTCACTGGTACACACGTGGCACAGCTGAGACCATGTGCCTCTTCGTGCTGTTTTCTGCAGTTTAACAGCCTTTGGATGGGTGGGCTGTGTCCCGATTTTTATGTGCTCTGTGGGGTTACATGTTACATTGGAATTTAAAATCATGTATTAGATCCTGTTGGAATCCAGCGTGGGTGGTAAAACTCTTTAGAAGTAGCAATAAATACACCATTTTCTTCACCAAGATATGTTGATGTCACCATTTTTATTAGCTTAAGAGTTACCTCCTTGTCAAAGAGGAGTTATTTAGCGTTACTTTTGCTACAAGGTGATCGCATGGGGGCTAAATACCTAGCAGTCCCTTTGATGGTCTGAATACCCAGCAGTCCCTTTGATGGTCTGAATACCCAGCAGTCCCTTTGATGGTCTGGATGGGCTTGTGCAGTGGTTGGTTTGATGCTTACTGAGATTGTCCCTCTGATTCTAGTGCCATCATGCTGGATGAAGCGCACGAGAGGACCTTGTACACCGACATTGCCATTGGCCTGCTGAAAAAGGTATAGCTTTGCTTTTGTTTTTGTTTCGTTTGTTGTTTGATTAGGAAAGTCATTGTAGCAATTTAGAAAATCCAACAAAATACAGAGGAAAAAAATGAAAATCATCTGTCATCCTGTTCATTCAGAGACAGTCACCGGTACAATGTTGGTATGTTTCCTTCTCTTCTTTTTAATTTGTGCATCTTTTCGTGTGTGTACATGCGTCTGTTTTGGCAAAGTGGGGATTGGATTGTATGTTCTAAGTTGTCTCTTGCGTATTTCTCTTAACGTTACATCAAGATCATTTTCCTGTGTGATTAAATATTCTTTGAAGACATTATTTTTAGTGGCTCTATAATCACGTCTCTACCATAAAGTATTTGACTCGTCCGTTACTGTTAGGCATTTATATGGCTCCCAGGTTTGAAGTTATTTTAAATGATGTTGCAAGGAGCACCCTTGTAGTTAAATATGTTGCATTTCTGTTTCTTTTCATTCTTTCGCTATTTATTATAAAAGATTTCAAGCATACCCCAGGGTAGAGAGAAGGATTTAATGACCCCCCTGTGCCCATCATCTGGCCTCAACAGTTACAGCCCACAGCCAATTTTGTTTCAACCTTACCTGCATCCTCTGCTCCCTTCCTGTATTTTCTGGTTGTTTTCTTTGGACAAATTCCCAATCACAGGAGTCCAGAAAGAGGTGATAGAGCATGGACTCTGGGTCAGACTGCCTGGCTTCAAATCTGACTCTGCTGAGTTTATTCATCTCTAAAATGGGACAGATACAAGTTTCTCTCTCTGTGCTGGTTTACTTTCCTATCTGATAGCCACTAGCCACCTTAGATTTTAATTAGTTGAAATAGAATAAGATAAAAAATTCAATTCTTTAGTCACACTGGCTATATTCCAAGGGCTCTATAGCCACATGTAGCTAGTGGCTACCGCATTGGGCAGAACCTCTCTGTCTTTGGAGAGTGTTCTCTTAGAGCTGCCCTATGACATAATCTGTTGTGAGGCTAAACTCAGAAAATGTAAAATTATTAGGATGGAGCCTGACACAGGGCCACAAATAGACTATGAGGTAACTTTCCCATTGGGAGGATGTCCACAGCTGGGTGAGGGGAAGGTGGGCTGGATTTCAGAGGCCCCTAGCCTCTTTGTGCTGTGCGTATACTCTACAACTGTACTCCGAGACCCTGGAATAGCACATAATTTAGTATATGCTAGCTGCTGTTGTTATTGTTATTTTCATTATTAATTTATTCCTTGGCCAAAGATTTAGGCTTTTTGATACTTATGAGGAATTATCCCACCAGGTTATTGCCTTCTGAGGAATGGTATAACAAGGGGGCCTATTTCACTGAATCTTTGCTAACACTGAAAATAAATCTTTGCCAATGTGAAGGATGAAAAAATAATCTCGTTGTTACACATTTTTGCTATAATTTATTTGATCATTTCTCCTATGCCTGTTGATCATCTGTTTCTTTGAATAACTGTTAGTATCTTTTGTCCATATTTCTGTCTTGGTGTTATCATTTATTGTTTGTTTGCTTTTGATGTATTTTTTCATACTTTAACTGTATATACATAGATTCTGACTATCCAGAGACCCAGGTGTCAGGAAAAAATGATTTTACTTCTGGTAAATTCAGATTCAGGTTTTAAAGCTCCTTTATACTCTCTATCCAATTTTTTTTTTCGCTTTTTATCTTGGAAAATTTTGTCACTTACACAGTTAGGAAGAATAGTCTAATGAGCCACCTTTTCACCTATGACTTAACAGTTACCATTTGTGGTTGGTCTTGTTTCATCTTTAAGCTCCCCCCCGCCCCCCACAAAAAAGTACACACACTGGATTCTTTTGTAATAAATTTCAGATATCAGGTTATCTCATCTGTAAGTATCGCACTATTATCATTGTCTTTTTTTATGTCTTCTTTTTTAGATTCAGAAAAAGCGAGGGGATCTTCGATTGATTGTGGCTTCAGCCACCTTGGATGCAGAGGTATGAGCATTTCCCCCTCTCGCCCTCTGTCCCCAGTTAGCACTGGGATTGTTGGACATGTCCTTGGGAAGCTACCTGCAGCAAGAGCTTATCTTTGGCAGGATGGCCTACTTTCTTTATGGGACCATCCGATGTCCTAGATTCCATGTGATCAGAGGAAACTCCTTTTCAGCTTGTGGGTGGAAACTAGCCTGTAATTAATTGAGTTCATAATTATACCTATTTGTCTTGTTTCTCTACATACTATGTTTTCCCATACAAAGGCAATTTCTTTTTATTACTCTAGTAGGAGGCTATATTTCTTGAATTTATGACTTTAGCATTTATACTGGGGGTACAGTTGAAGTTTTCCCTGTACATATAATAATTTCCATGCTATAAATTTTTATGGCTAAGTTTACATTATTTTTCTCTTTTTTTAAAAAAAATTTTAATTGAAGTATAATTGATTTACAATGTTGTGTTAATTTCTTTTTTTTTTAAAGATTATAAAAAAATAAATTATTTATGTATTTGTTTTTGGCTGCATTGGGTCCTCGCCGCTGCACGTGGGCTCCCTCTAGCCACGGTGAGCAGGGGCCACTCCTCGCTGCGGCGCGTGGGCCCCTCACCGCGGTGGCCTCCCCCGTTGCAGAGCACGGGCTCCAGGCGCGCAGGTTTCAGTAGTTGTGGCACACGGGCTCGGTAGTTGTGGCTCATGGGCTTCAGAGCGCAGGCTCAGCAATTGTGGCGCACGGGCCTAGTTGCTCCACGGCATGTGGGATCCTCCCGGACCAGGGCTCGAACCTGTGTCCCCAGCATTGGCAGGCAGATTCCCAACCACTGCGCCACCAGGGAAGCCCCTGTTGTGTTAATTTCTGCTGTACAGCAAAGTGATTCAGTTATACAAAAAAAAATATATATATATTCTTCTTTTTAATATTCTTTCCCATTATGGTTTATCATGGGATAGTGAATATAGTTGTCTGTGCTATGCAGTAGGTCCTTGTTGTTTATCCATTCTTTTTTTTAAAATAAATTTATTTATTTACTTATTTTTGGCTGCATTGCATCTTCGTTGCTGTGCACGGGCTTTCTCTAGTTGCGGCAAGCAGGGGCTCTTCTTTGTTGTGGTGTGCGGGCTTCTCATTGTGGTGGCTTCTCTTGCTGCCGAGCACAGGCTCTAGGCACGTGGGCTTCAGTAGTTGTGGCACGTGGGCTCAGTAGTTGTGGCTTGCAGGCTCTAGAGCACAGGCTCAGTAGTTGTGGAGCACGGGCTTAGTTGCTCTGCAGCATGTGGGATCTTCCTGGACCAGGGCTCGAACCCGTGTCCCCTGCGTTGGCAGGCGGTGTTTATCCATTCTATATATAAAAATTTATATCTGCTAACCCCAACCTCCCACTCCATCCCTCCTCAAACCGCCCCCCCCTTATTTTTCTCTTAATGACTAATATTTTAGTTCAGACAGCAGTTCAACTCAACACATAATTTTGACCATTTGCTACACACACACACACACACACACACACACAGAAGCACAGTTCTGGCTATAGGTGATTCATACACTCCCTGACTTCTCCGGGAAGCAGACACATGAATAGATATTTGCGGTTCACTTTGTTCAAGGTGCTGAGACAGCCAAGGAGGGGGTGCTCACTTGCTAGTCATCTGGAGGTTGTCCAGAAGCTTTCGCAGAGGAGGGACATCCCACCTGGGTTGGAAAGATGCACAGAAGTTCTCCAGAAGGGCAGGGGTGGGGCAGTGCATCCTAAACATGCACAGAACCACAGGGGCATGAAACCATGTGTTCAAGGGGCCCTGTGGTCCCCTACGGGGGGTGATGTGCCCCCAGTCACCTCTCTGTCTCCTTCCAGCTTCTTCAGTGCTCCTTACACTCCTGCCTCACCTTGCTGTTCCTCAGAAAAACCTAAGCAAAGATGTTTAAAAAAAAAAAAAAAAAAGAAAAACCTAAGCATGTTTCTGCTCTTGGTGGGGGGGAACCCTCTTTCTAGACCTCTCTTACCCCAGACATTCTCATGGCTTTGCACTCATTTCATTCCAGTCTTGATCAGATATTAGCTCCCAGAGAGCCTTTCCTGACCACCGTCTAAAACAGTGTCCCTGTCGCTCTCCATTCTCTTACTCTCCTTGTTTTTTCTGTTTAGCACTTCTCACTAGCTAACATATGCATATCCGGGTGTTTGTTTATTGTATGTCTCCCGTCACTAAAATGTAAGCACCATGAAGACTGGGACTCTGACTTACTCTATGTTATCCCCTTTCATCTGAAACAGTGTCTGGCACAACAGAGTAGGGACTTTGGGTTGAATGAATCTTAGTTGAATGGAAAGCGATGGGAGATTCAAATGGAGAGGCTGGTAGGGGTCAGATGATGGGAGGGCTTACAGGCCACGTGAAGGAGGAAGGACTCACCCTGCTGTTCAGGAGCCCCAGCAGAGTGTGAGGCATAGCAGTGACTTGATGGCATTTGGGTTCTAGAAAGATCTCTCTGGGTGCTGTGTAGAAGAGATAAGAACAGATGTGGAGATCCCAGTCAGGAGGGCAGTTCTGTAATGCAGCTGAGATGAAAAGGGCCTGGCTCTTGGTATCCCTGTGGCTTCTGGGATGCAGAACAACTTGGAGGGAGAAAAAACTCAGCATGGCTGAGAGAGATGCCTGCACGTGCCCTGGCCGGTTTCTCGGACCTTCTCACGGGCTGTAGGAGTCTGTTGTCTTAGGTCTGCCCACCATAACTCTTGGGTTAAAGCTCTCTGTTGCCCTCTTTAATGAATTCTTACGCCCTTCACCCATGATACTGGCTGGAATGCTGTTTTGAGGGCTGTACCTGACCTCATCTCCTGTGATCTCC
The DNA here is from genome assembly GCF_009873245.2 of Balaenoptera musculus. Taxonomy (NCBI): domain Eukaryota; kingdom Metazoa; phylum Chordata; class Mammalia; order Artiodactyla; family Balaenopteridae; genus Balaenoptera; species Balaenoptera musculus. Next base: position 20,862,022 of record NC_045799.1, on the reverse strand, counting down.
TCCATGACTAAGTTGCCCAGAACATCTTCTCTATTTTACCCCTTATGTTCGTCACCACCCCCCTTTTAAAAATTATTCCCAATAGTTTTTATTGTGCTTGAAATCTATAACATCCAAGTCTTTTTTTAGAATCATTGTTAATACTTATTTCTTGCTTACTTTTTTTTTGCCTTTGGTGTGGCATGGAGTTTTAAAAACATAGCTTCTTTCTTTTCTGCCTACTGTCGTTGATAGAGACGGACTTCCTGGAAGTGATTTTTTTTTTTTTTTAAGTATTTATTTATTTATTTATGGCTGTGTTGGGTCTTCGTTTCTGTGCGAGGGCTTTCTCTAGTTGCGGCGAGCGGGGGCCGCTCTTCATCGCGGTGCGCGGGCCTCTCACTATCGTGGCCTCTCTTGTTGCGGAGCACAGGCTCCAGACGCGCAGGCTCAGTAATTGTGGCTCACGGGCCTAGCTGCTCCGCGGCATGTGGGATCTTCCCAGACCAGGGCTCGAACCCGTGTCCCCTGCATTGGCAGGCAGATTCTCAACCACTGCGCCACCAGGGAAGCCCTGGAAGTGATTTTTTTAGGTGGGGAAGTGGAATGTAGGAGTTGTGTCACACCTTGAGTGCGCTAGGACGCAGGGGTTGCCGGGATGTCAGCAGCATTCACGGGGTCCTTGGGTGGGCTCGGGCCGTCCTTTTCTTCATCCCTTCCTGGCTCGGCCAGTGAGGGGGAGTGAGGTCTGTGTGTGAGTGAGGGGGGACCCAGGTGGGTGTGGGTACATGTGGGGCGTGGAATGTGTTCCCAGGTGAGAGAGAGCGAGGAAGAGGAAGGAATGGGCTGAAGCGGATGAGAGAGGAGGGGTGTGTGGGCGTGGGCGTGGGAGTGGGTGTGGCTCAGGTAACATTTTGCCCTGGAGGCCCAGGGGGGCCAGAGCTCATCCCTGGTCCCCCGGCCACTGGGTCTGTGGGCAACGGACTCATTCCAAGCTCCACTGCCTGGAGGGATAGATACCACCCGCTCTGGTTTTGCTCAGGGTCTGGGGTGGCCCAGCCTGCAGGTGAGGACACCAGTGACGGCAGCTGGGAGGCAGAGGCAAGTGGAGTTTGACGGGAGCTGATCAAATAGTCGCCTTGATTGGTTTAGCTGTTTGTAAGCCTAATTAAGTCAGCAGTTACAGAATATGACCGGGTATAATTACGAAGTAGTTATTGACCATTGTATCACATGGTATTGTTTTTCTTTTATTGGCTTCCATTCACATGGCAGAAAATAGGATCACTGACAACTCCCACAGTTTTTTGTCACAGGTCCAGCTTGAAGAGAGAATAATTTCTCTTTTCAGATTCCTCGAGAAGGAATTTGGGGTCTGCTGGGGTCAGGAATCCACTTGGGACCATTCTGCATGGGCCAGGGGTGGGCAGGTCATGTTGGCGTGGCTGTTGGGGTCCAGTCCTGTGGGTCAGATCAGAGCCGCTGCCGGGAGGAAGCTGGTGAGCTGGGAAGGCAGTGCACCAGACGTCCACGTCGTTTACGTTCCATTTCATAGACGAGCCTCTTCCTCTATGTCATTTTATGTTTCTCACCGTGTGTCTGTGTCAGTGTGACCCATGTCTTTGAAACTTGACTTAAACTCTTTATTTTCTAGGTGGGTTGAACCCATTTCACTCCTCCTGGTCTTTCATTCTGCCTCAAGATGCATACACTGTTGATACTATATTTATTTGCTTTTAATCCATATTTTGTATTTCCAAATAAAGATAAAAGATAAAGATCTTAAGGATAAAAATCTCATGCCTTCTCACTTAATGCTGAGTTTGATTTCTTGAAGGAGTAACTCCCTGTCTGTACCCCTCAGCACCACAGATTCCTTAACAGAGAAGGTGTAGCCGTCTCCTCTCCCAACAGCGTTAAGCCTTCATCCTCCTCCCCGTTCTGCTTGCCTTTTTGGTCCAGAAAGCCTGTCTGCCAAGCCTTGTTTTAAGACCTTCCTCTTCCGCCTGCAGCTTCTGGGGCTCCGCCTTCTCCCCTCTCTCCGCCTCCTTGATGGCTTCCCCAGCCTCCTTTGCTAGCTGCTCTTCCTTCTCCAGGCTGTCCATCTTCACGGCCCCTGGTTCAGCGGATGCTTCCACTTTTGGCCTCGTAACTGGGCTCCTTCGCTCCAGCCTGGGCTGCCGGCAGCGGGCTAGTCACAGACCATGAAACTCATAGACCCGCGACTCCTGCAAACTCGTGGCTCTCAGCGGCTCTACGGCGGTCCCTTTCTCATTGTCATAGTCATCTGGGCTCAGGACATCCATTGCTTTAGGAAGTTGCTTCTTCTGTGTTTTTGTGTGTGTGTGTGTTTTTTTTTTTTTTTTTTAGCTTTAGGAGGTTTTTACCCCTGATGGAGTAAGAAGTAATTCCATCGTCCCCAGCATGCACGTGTGCCCTCACACTCACAATGGCCAGGTCCCATCTGTCACACTTCTGGAATGCATTGCTTTCACACTGCCCCCATTCATGCTTTCATTCTTTGTCCTCTGAGCTGTTGTAATAGCTTCCTTAACTAGTCGGCTGGGCTCCAACCTCTGATCGCCCCTGCCCTTCTCCAGAATGGCCTCCAGAGTCAGGGATGCAGAACAGGTCTGATCACCTCCCACCCATCTTCGCTGCCCTTGTCTTGCGCATCTAATAAAGTGCCTGTGCAGTATGACATTTGGACCACTTCAGAATGATCACTACAATCACTTACTGAGTACTGTTCGAGGCCAGACCTGCGCCAAGTGCAGTCAGACACACTTTATAGGAGCAACAGCCTTGCAGGGTGTAGAGAGCAGTTCATCCGTTTTGTCAACAAGACGACCAACTCAGAGATGAGACGGGCCTGCCCTAGACCTTGAGCTGTCTCCTCCATCAGGGGCCCCTTTACATCTTAGTCTACACTCTGCTGTCATCCTAGGAAGGGGGTACCTCTTCTCCTTCCTAGCTGGTAGTAATCGTCCTCATCCTTTCAGGCTTAGCCAGGGGATACTGCTGCCTCCAGGAAGCCCTCCCTACAGCCAGTCATTATTGGTCTTTCTTCCTCCCCGAATTGTAACTCGCGGCTCTTTTCTGGTCATCCAGTCATTGGGCCTCGGTTTATGTTATGATTGGTCCTTTGCACGCCTTCCTCCCTGGCTTATTCACTCTTTGGGAGAGTGGGGTGGAGTCTCTTCTCCCTTGTTTGTGCATCACTTGTAGCGTGCCCATGCTGTGCACACCACAGGACACAGGAAGGCTGAAGTCACTTGCAGAGAATTTACCCGAAAGAAGCGTGGAGAGTGGTGCCGTGTGGTTCTTCATAGCACAGCGCAGTTCTTTTGTTGATCTGAGGCTGGTTTTTTTATGCCTGTGCTTATTACTCTTTTCAAACACAACTTTGAGGTTAACATGTAGCATCCAGCTATTTTGTACAAAAGTTCAATCCAGTGGACTCTTTTAGAAGTGCTCCTCCAAGCCCTTTCACACTGTGCTCGATGCAGGTCCTCAGGGCACCCCTGGGCTCCCAGTTCCCAGGAGCAGGCGTGGGTGTGTTTAGGGAAGATACCTGGGAACTAAAGAAGACAGGCCTTGGGATCACATGGCCAGGCCTCCTAGGAGAAGAGAAAGCGATGCCGGGCCAGGCCTCAGGGGAACGGGAAGGTCACTGAGAGTCAGATAATGGCGTGCCCCACCTTACAGGATGCCTGTGCCCCTGCAGCTAGACCGCAGCCCCCTCCAGCACTCCGTGCCCGCCGGCTTGGTCACTCGGTTCTTCTCGGTCTCAACTTCTCTGTGTGTCTTGGGTCACATGCCCCAAGAGGGCATCTTTGGTGGAGTCTCCCTCCCCCATCGTTGGCCAGCGCTCTCACGTCAGGCCTCCCTATAGACTGCAGGTCTGGTGGTCAAGTGCCACTGAAGAGGACATGGCCACCTATTCGGGAGGAATTGCCAAGAGCCACTCTTCTCAACAGGGTCCTGTGGGAGCATCAGAGAAGTGAATGCTTGCCGACCTGCCCCGTACAAAGTGTTGTGCTACTTCCTGTGGGGCATGTAAAGATGGGGAGGACTCTGTCCCCGTACATATAGAGTACATGCAGATCTGTAACTGTGCTACCAGGGACACATCTACTGTTCATAGACGTACACGCTTCCTCTATACACTGATAACTTGTGTGATCAGAGCTGTGCTTTCCAGATCAGAGCTACACATCAACCTGATTTAATCCATATTTAACTTGAGTTACACCTTCTGACCTAATTTTCTGTTAAACAAAATATGGGGGTTGGGGGGGGCGGGTGTGGGTGGGTTAAGATCAGTAGCACAGCTGCATGTTGACTCAGATGCACTGCTGAATGCAGTTTGGAAATCTAACTTTTATCATTTCTATCAAGTCTTCAATAAAGAGTCTGTCATTGACATGTGATTCTGCAAAATTGCAATAATAAAAATATGATTTTTAATAATTATTTTGTAACCCCTAGTCTGTATTATATATATCCAATCCCTACTCCCCACCCCCTGCTCTACCAGTTTTATATTGTTTTCTTACTTTCCATGAGTTACTATGAACCTTTTTTTTTTTTTTGAGAGGAATGAAGAATTGATTTTTTTTTTCTTTTAGAAATTTTGGGATTTCTTTAATCAAAATGACACCAGTGACCCAGCCAGGGATACGTGCGTGATCCTTACAGTAGAAGGACGAACGTTTCCAGTGGATATCTTTTATCTACAAAGGTTTGATGATCCTTGCATTTTTTTTTTTTTTTTTAGCTGCCTGTAACAAGTAGCTACTTTTTTTTTTTTTTAATTTTTATTTATTTATATTTATTTTTGGCAGTGTTGGGTCTTCGTTTCTGTGCAAGGGCTTTCTCTAGTTGTGGCAAGTGGGGGCCACTCTTCATCGCGGTGCGCGGGCCTCTCACTGTTGGGGCCTCTCTTGTTGCGGAGCACAAGCTCCAGACGCGCAGGCTCAGTAGTTGTGGCTCACGGGTCTAGTTGCTCGTGGCATGTGGGATCTTCCCAGACCAGGGCTCGAACCCGTGTCCCCTGCATTGGCAGGCAGATTCTCGACCGCTGCGCCACCAGGGAAGCCCGATCCTTGCATTTTTAATGAGGGCGATTAGAAAACTAGGCCTGTTCTGTGGGATGAGAAGCAGTTGCATCTGCTTGCGGCTCTGAGGGCGATGTGCCAGACTGCTGAGGAGGGGTGGGCGTGTTTTGCACCCCCATCATCGACAGGGTGTTCTGGAACCCTGCTCAGTATCACTGCTGGATTTAGTTTAAACTCTCCATACTGATGTGCAGGTTTCTATGACTCTGTGGTCCGTGGGCTCAGCTGGAAAGAGCAAAATGGTAACAGTGTCACAGGGAGGAGGGTTCTATAGTTGTCAGAACTGGGCTTTACTAGGCTGTCTGTCAGCTTGGGCAGTATTAGTGATTTGAATCATTTGGTTCTCAGCTCTTTACATCTTAGCAAGAAGGCCTGGTTGACATTTTCGGGAGGAGCCTCCTTGGACAGGAAGGAGTCATCCTAATTCCTGCCCCTACTCACTGGACAGACAAAGACCAGGAGCCTGGGCCAGTGGCAGATGAATGCAGAGAGTTGTGGGCTTGACTTCTGAGTGATTCTAGTGGGACAGGACACCCATTAACTCCTGTCAGACATGCTGCCAGTGGTCAGGAGGGGAAATAGAGTGTGGAATTCAGCACTGGGACCATAGATCCAGTTTCCCTGGCCAGGCATCCTTGCATGCTAAAGATGGGACATCTATTTGCATGGGTTTATTGCTTTTATGTCTCTGCAAATAAAGCCAACAATCATAGTTTACATGTAATTACGGATTGTTTTTGAATGCCGCATTTAAAAAAAGAAAAAAAAAGAATGAATTTTTTTTTATCAATAATTATTCATATATTGATTACCTGCTGGGCAGGCCCAAACTTAACTTTCACGAGGCTTCGCTGCCAGATTACTAGGGTAATTGATCTATAATTAATGAGCATATTCTAGTGATGAATTTATTTTCAGTCCTGTTCCAGATTATATCAAATCAACTGTAGAAACTGTGATGAAAATTCACCAGACAGAGGGAGATGGAGACATATTAGCATTTCTCACTGGCCAGGTAATTCCATCGGACCTTTTCTCTGGGGTGAGCAGACACATTAAGGCAGCACCAAAATTTATACAGAGGGCTGTTACTTTACTTAGCCACTGATTTCATGTTTTATTGTATTTTGGTGGTTACTTGATTGCATAAAAAATTGTTTGATGTCATTCATCTATTAACTCAATTGCCAGAGAGTCATTAGTTCCTGCCTATTCTGTCTGCAGAGGGTTAAATGTATTTCCACTGTCAAACGTTTTCCGTGGTTCAGTGATCTTTTCTAGGGAAAGCTTATAGTGATTTTGCATGCCACAACTTGTCCATATGTATGCCATGCTGTTTGCCACAGAGCATAGAAAAAAAAACTCAGTGAAAGTCATAGTTTTGATGTATCAGGAATTCTTCTATTGACCGCAGATAGTGTAGATTTCAGTGATTAACCTGACAGTTGCAAATTTTCGCCCCCATCGGCACCATTGTTCGGTAGCATTTGATTAAATACCACCCCAGCGTGGAACGTGATGGCTCTGACAGTCATGAATCTGACCACGTTTAAAATCCTCATCCCAACTTTCATTTTCTTGCAGTATGATAAAATGACATGCTTCAAATTGATCTCATTTTCTTTGGTTCCTGGTTCGATGATTTTAGGAAGAGGTAGAAACTGTTGTGTCTATGCTGATAGAGCAGGCTCGAGCACTGGGTCGGACCGGGATGAAGAGGCACCTCCGGGTTCTCCCCATGTATGCGGGACTGCCTTCCTTTGAGCAAATGAAAGTGTTTGAAAGGGTGTCACGCACTGTCAGAAAGGTGAGTCTAACCCGAGGACCAAGGACTATAATCACGTTGGTGCTCCTTTGCTATCCACTAGAAAGATTTATTTTATTTTATTAAAAAAGTTTTTTTTTATGGAAGTAGAGTTGATGTACAATGTTGTGCCAGTCTCTGCTGTACAGCACAGTGACTCAGCCACACACATACATACGTTCTTTTCCATTATGGTTTATCCCAGGAGACTGGATATAGTTCCCTGTGCTATGCATTAGGACCTTGTTGTTTATCCCTTCTAAATGTAATAGTTTGTGTCTACCAACCCCAAACTCCCAGTCCATCCCTCTCCCTCCCCCCACCCCCTTGGCAACCACAAGCCTGATCTCTATGTCTGTGAGTCTGTTTCTGTTTTGTAGATAAGTTCATTTGTGCCATATTTTAGATTCCACATATAAGTGATATCATACGGTATTTGTCTTTCTCTTTCTGACTGACTTCACTTAGTATGATAATCTCTAGTTGCATCCATGTTGCTGCAAATGGCATTATTTCACTCTTTTTTATGGCCGAGTAGTATTCCATTGTATATATGTACCACATCCTCTTTATGCATTCATCTGTTGATGGACATTTAGGTTGTTTCCATGTTTTGGCTGTTGTGAACAGTGCTGCTGTGAACATAGGGGTGCATGTATCTTTTTGAATTACAGTTTTGTCCGGGTATATGGAAAGATTTATTTTAAATTGAAGTAAAACTTGCTAAATAGGAAGGTCTCTTTAAGAACTTAAAGTCCATGTTTCTGTGCAGGAGATCTAAAAGTGCACAATAAATAATGTGTTGCAAAGATTTCTAAACCTGCCCCACAGAAGGTTTAGTAATTATCAGAGTAGGTGACTTCTCTTTGCTTCTCTTTTTCCTGCCTAATCTTTCCCCGTCATGCGATACCGCCTTGGTTTAAAGGACTGTCTCGGTGGATCGTGCTCAGTCAAGAACACTAGATTAGTTCCTACAAAATGGTTTCTAAACCATTTGTTTGAAGCATCAGTTTGCCTATAGAGCCAAGTGTGAGTCAGTTAATTCAAGGTGTGGCTTAAACATCCTTGGCCTTGAAATTGGGGTGGGGAAGAGCGTGGTGAGAAGCATCGGTTTAAAGGAGCCAGCAGGCAGCCAGTCTGCTTCCTGTTCATCGCCTCCCTGGGCCTTGCTCTGTTTTCCCTTCCGTCAGATGAGGAAGGTACAGAACTGGCCCGAAGTCAGCTTAGAGTAGCTGTTTATCAGCAGGTGGCAGAGAACACAGTAGGTGAGGGATGACAGGTCTGAGGATCCCCTCCCAACTTCAGGCCACTTGCAAGAGGGCACTCTGCCTCCTGGCCATTGGGACGGAGCAGCTCAAGTCTGTCCAGTCAAACGTGACCTGCAGCCAACTAGTCAGGAGGCCTGGGTTACCGTGTGCCCTGGGATGAGTTACTCAACCCTGAGGCCCAGTTTTCTCAGCTGTAAAGCATGAATAACAGTAACTTTTAGATAGATGGTTTCATAGCATAAAATCCTGACTCTAGTACATAAAAATGGTAGGAAGATTTTTTATAAAATGATTGATGTAAAAGTGCCCGAAAAAAGTTCTAAGTGCTATCTGCACATGTCTCCTGCTGCTTCACACCTTCCGGGGGCAGCGCCCAGTGCCCTTAGAATAAAATGCAAACCCCTCACGTGGCCCAGAGACTGTGTGTGATCTGGTCCCCGCCTCCCGCCTAAGCTCGTCTTGTGTTTGTTTACTCTGGTCTCCGGCTGCATTGGCTGTTTCTGCTTCCTCTGCCTGGATCCCTGTAGGGCTGGCTGCTGCTTATTACTCGGGTCTCAGCCCCAAATCATCTTTTAGAGAGGCTTTCCCTGGCCATCTCACCTGAAGTAGCACACTCCATTATTATAATATTATAATATGTGATGTATACATTGAATGCTACATAATATTAGAGTATTACCCTGTTGCATTTTCTTCCCAGTCACTCTCTTGTTTATGTTCATTATTTCTCTACCCAAACACTCATACTGGAATGTAGACTCTTGTCCATCAAACATTCCTGGCAGCTTGAAGAGTGCCTGGCAACGTGCAGACCCTCAGAAAGCAGTTAGAATGTGAGTGAGCAAACGACCGGACATGTACAAGGTGGTGATTTACTTAAGTTGTACAAAAGGTAGAAACTACCATTTGTTGAATGTTACTCTGGGCCAAGTACTCCAGGTACCAGGCTGTCATCACTTCATGTATATTTCACATTCAATCCCCTTAAGAACCCCGGGAGAGGGTAAATATTATTATGGAGACAAGGAAACATGCTCAGGAGGTTAAGTAATTTGTTCAAGGTCCCACACTTAGGGAGAATTCAAACCCAGGGCACCCTGACCCCAAAACTCATCATGCTCTCTCCAGGATACCAAACTGCCTCTCACAGGTTCTGCACTGTCAGAAATATCTTAAAATCTTTTAGGATTTTGATTAGTTTATTCAGAGTGAAGAGAACCAAATAACTTTTATCCTTACTCTCCTTCCTGTGGGGAGCCTAGGTGATAGTGGCCACCAATGTAGCAGAAACCTCCATCACAATCAGCGGGATTGTGTATGTGATTGACTGTGGCTTTGTGAAACTCCGAGCCTACAACCCCAGGACAGCTATTGAGTGCTTGGTGGTGGTCCCAGTGTCCCAGGCATCAGCCAGACAGCGAGCAGGACGTGGTGGCCGCAGCCGCTCAGGAAAATGTTTCCGCCTTTATACAGGTAAGTTTGGCTTTTTTTTTTTAAAGGGTTTTGACCTTCTGATACTCAGCCTGGGCATCAGAGAATATTACAGATATCTACCGTAATAGGCAGAACTTAACATCAGATCCAGACTTCCCTCACAAGGCCCTCGGTAACCTGGCCTCCACCACCTTCCTCACTCCAAATGTGGCACTTCTTTGCTACTGCACCCTGCTGGCCAAAGCTGGACCACGAATCACCGATTATTTGACATCTCCTTTCTAACCTAATGTCTGTGCCTCAGCCTCTCTGTAGCCATGTGACGTGTAGCTTGGGCCCTGCGGCTCAGGTCCTGTCTTTCTTACCTTTCCCTTAGCTTCGTGTGCCATTTTCTGGTTCTGGGATCCTTGAATCCTGTGGGTCCTCGCATTGCGTTCCATCTTTTTTTTTTAATGTTTATTTATTTTCTTATTAGTCATCCATTTTATACACATTAGTGTATACATGTCAATCCCAATCTCCCAATTCATCGCCCCCCGCCGCTGGGTTCCATCTTTACCTCTGGTTCAGAGCATGTTTGCAGAGCTAAACTGACAGGATGTCTCCTGAGACTCATTGATAGAAAGCAATTAGTTGGTCAACTCCTGCTCTGTGCCATGCACCATGCTAGGCTCTGAGGGAGCAAAATGAAATGACAATAAAGACTGTCCCAGCCCTTAAGGAGCTTTCTCTCCAGCTAGATGACAGCCTTACCTACAGAAAATGATGTCCCCAGAGCTGCTCTTTCCTTCTTTGCACTTCTCTTTTGTGGGCGATGGTATCAAGGTTGCTCTCAATTGTCCAGACTTAATTTTCAAATCATTTTTAATTCCCTCTTCTGTCCAATATCCATCTGCAGTCATGTACCAGATCCGGGGGGTTTTACCACTTATCTCTTCTTTGCTTTCTGGTTACTGTCGTCCTTGTTCAGTCCTTGACATCATTTATTCTTTTAGCAAATGTTTACAGAGCACCTGCTCTGTGCCATGCATGGAGACAAGGCTTGGAAATCTAGGGCCAGGTGAGACATGGTCTGTGGCCACGTGGCTGACAGCTTGGTGGTGCAGACAGGCTCAGGAACAGATCAGCATATTATGGTGTGATAAGGTCACCTTAATGGAATGAGCCTTGGAAACAGAGAGCAGGGAGTTATCCTGTTGGAGAGGGCTCCACAGTCGGTAATTGAGCCCAGTCTTATTGGCAGCCCAGTAGTTAATCCAGGTGAAGGGATAGCAGTGGAGATTAGATTCCAGCACACCAGGCAGAGGGAGTGGAATGTACCAGTACTTGGAGGGGAGGAAGCGGGTAAGGGGGATTCATGGGAGAGAGGGGGAAGGCAGAGCCTGAAACCAGAGAGGCGAGGGTCTTCTACTGAAGGTGCTAAGAAGGAATGACGGAAGTGCAAAGAGGAGAACCAGGGCTAAAAGACGAACTGAAATACGGGGAGGACGAAGTTTTAAGAAAACAAACAAACAAAAAATTTATTAAGGTGAAATTTACATAACACAAAATTAACCATTTTAACTTGAACAGTTCAGTGGCATTTATTATGGTTCACAGTGTGCAACCACCACCTTTGTCTGGTTTCAAAACAGTTTCATCACTCCAAAGTAAAACTCCTAACCCATTAAGCGGTTTTTCCTCCATTTCTCCCTGCCCCCAGCCACTGACAACCACCAACCAACAGTCTTTGTTCTGTCTTTCTGGATTGACAGTCGGCCCTCCGTATCTGCACATTCAACCAACTACAAATTGAAAATATTTGGGAAGAAAATCCCAGAAAGTTCCAGAAAGCAAAACTTGAGAATTTGCCCGCACACCAGCAACTGTTTACATAGCGTTTACATTGTATTAGGTACTATAAGTAATCTAGAGATGGTTTAAAGTATTCAGGAGGATGTGTGTAGGTTATATGCAAATACTGTGCCATTTTATATAAGGGACTTGAACATCCTCAGATTTTGGTGTCTGCAGTGGGGGAGAGGGGTGTCCTGGAACCAATCTCCTGTGGATACCAAGGGAAGACTGTATCTGTTTTGGATATTTCATATAAATTAAACCATATAATATGATGTTTTGCGTCTGGTTTCTTTCATTCAGCGTAATGTTTTCCAGGTTCATTTACATTGTATTAGTACTTCATTCCTTTTTGTGGCTGAATGATATTCTATTGTATGGATGTACCACAATTTGTTTATTCATTAGTTGATGGTGTTTCCACCTTTTGGCTATCGTGGATAGTGCTGCTATGAACAAGCATGTATGTGTACTTGTTTGAGTACCTGTTTTTAATTCCTTTGGGTATACACCTAGGAGTAGAATTGCAGGGTCATATGGTAATTCTTTGTTTAATTTGAGGAACTCAAGTTACTTTTAAAGAGGAAATGGCCAGCATCATCTCATGCTCCAAAGAAATCAAACAGTAGACTGTGGACTAAAGATTGTCAAGTGGATTTGGTTAAAAGGTCACTGGAGCCCTTAGCATGAGCAGTTTTAGTGGAGGTGAGGTTGAGGAGAGGCCACGTAATGGGCTACGTTAGATCCAGCCTCTAGGCTTTCTCTGCTAGCCTGCTTCCAGAAAACGCAGCTCTGAGCAGGGTGCTACCTGCTCAGACCCTTAACAGTTTCCCAGGGCCTTACGGGACTATTTCTAGCTTGTCTTCTCCTGTTGTCCACCAGCACCCACCCTACACTGCATCCCTGCTGAGCTGCACTCTTCTTGGACATACCTTCTGTTTTCCCACATCCGCCTCTCAAACCTTTGATACCTTTCCATGGGCTGTTTCCTCTGCCCAGCAGATCCTCCTTATCCTTGAAATCCTCTCTCACGTGTCAGTGCCCTCAAATGCCTTCTCCCACCAGCTGTCCTTCCTTCTTCCCTCTGCCTCCATTTCTCTTTGGGAGGACCCCTCACTGGGACCTAGCCTGTTCCTCATCTTGGTCCCAGGCCCCTTTGAATCACTGAAACTTCTCAAGAGCCATTGGCCTACAGCTCCTGCAGCTCTTGGCGCAATGCCTTGTGTACTTGAGTTCTCAGTAGAGTTTAATTGAGCGTCATTGAACCCTTAGGAAGCACCTACTTCCTGTGTCTTCTCAGCAGGATCGTCCTCTTATCTGATAACTTTGTTTCTGCCTTGGTCAGCAGTGTGCTTGGCAAATGTGGTTATCCTACCAAAAGGCTGTCCCCCAAACACTCTTGAAACTTGAAGGGAATATCCCATTTGGAACTTCCTGCTGTTGCCTGTTACCCAGAACCTTCCAAGTAGACCCAAGCATCTGGCAAGTTGTATCAGTCAGTTCACAGAGTATTTATTGTCTGTTTTCTCAAATTAAAGCTTTCTGAAGTCCTTCAGTGGTAGTGCTATTTCTTCATGACACCTTTTGTTTTGTTCTGATTTTTCTCTAGTTAACTAAAGATTTATGATCTGAATGGAAGTTGAGCCCCCTTTGTGTGAAAGAGGGTGTGCACAGTTAAAGTGTTGACTGATGTGGGAGGATTTTGTATATAATCCTCTTCTATATGATCCTTAAGCTTTCTGAATATACACAAAAAGGATTTAATCTCTTCCTACCTGTTTTTTCCCCACCCTTTTTATCTAGCTTTTATAAAAAGGCTTCCCAAAGTCTCTTTTTCCTCCCTCTCCCCTCTCCTGCCCCTCCCATCTTGGCACCTCTGAAGCTGGTGGTGCTTTTTCCTGTTTGAGGACACCTTTTGTTCCTGATGGTGCCTGTAAGCATTCATTAATCTGTTTGGGCCAGCATCAGATTCTGGGAGTGACGTGTGTGCCTGGCTCAATTTAGAAAGTTAGATTTGGACAAATTTTGCTCTTTATAAGCTTTGGTCATTTTTTTAATATTTTGGAGATACTTTGGTTATGTTCTGGTTATAGTTGGTGATTTATCTTGAAATTGTTCTTTGCTTTTATGTGTAGTTCTGGCCTGCTTGACTTACTCCATCCCAAGCAGAGGGAATGGGAATTGGCCACCCATAGTGATTCAGCAAATACTTGTTGCTTTGATTTAATGTTTTGCTAACAAGAAGCACATTTTATTTTATTTTATTTTTATTAATTAATTAATTTATTTATTTTTGGCTGCATTGGGTCTTCGTTGCTGCGTGCGGGCCTTCTCTAGTTGTGGCGAACGGGGGCTACTCTTCGCTGCGGTGCGCGGGCTTCTCATTGCGGTGCGCGGGCTTCTCATTGCTGTGCGCGGGCTTCTCATTGCGGTGCGCGGGCTTCTCATTGCGGTGGCTTATCTTGTTGCGGAGCACAGGCTCTAGGCACACCAGCTTCCGTAGTTGTGGCATGCGGGCTCAGTAGTTGTGGCTCGTGGGCTCTAGAGCGCAGGCTCAGTAGCTGTGGTGCATGGGCTTAGTTGCTCCGCGGCATGTGGGATCTTCCCGGACCAGGGCTCGAACCCATGTCCCCTGCATAGGCAGGCGGATTCTTAACCACTGCGCCACCAGGGAAGTCCAAGAAGCACATTTTAAAAAGCATTCTAAAGTAAAAGGAGAAACTTTTATAAAGATATATTGTTCAAATGTATTTATCTAAGGTATTTAAAAAATAGAAGGATCTTTCCTAAATAGGAAACAACTTTATATCACAATATCATATGCATCTGAGCCTAGACTCCTAGAGCCTCTCATTAAAGTTAGAGAAGGAGAACTGTTCCTTTGGCATAATGATTGCATTTGATTGTGACATTTGATCCCACACAGTTCTGATTTCTTATCCTCAGAGGAAGCCTTTGACCAGCTGCCTCAATCCACCGTTCCTGACATGCAGCGGAGCAATCTGGCCCCCGTCATCCTGCAGCTGAAGGCTCTGGGGATCGACAACGTCCTCAGGTTCCACTTCATGTCGGTAAGTCCTGCCTTCTGTCCGTCTGGGAGGCCAGAGTGCTCCCAGGGGAGTGTCAGGACATTGATACAGAGCATGCTGCCTTTCTGGGTTTTTTCACTTAGCTCGTGTGTTGTGTGCAGGGTTCAGGGGAATACAGCCAGACAAGGCTGACACAATTCTGTTCTTGTCTGTTGGGGTAGAGAGACAAGTAAGTGGGTAATGACAGTGCCTGTGCCCGGTGCTCTGAGAGACAAAGGAAAGGCCCGCAGCCCACTTAGTCATGTCTGAGGCGAGACCTGAAACCCAAGTGGGATCTCAGCAGGTCGGGAGAGGTGGAGTTACCCAGGGCAGGAGTGTGTGTGTAGGCCTAGGTGCCCAAGTGTCATGACTGGGGGAGCCAAGAGGGCTCTGGTAGAGCTGCAGGGAAAGTCCTTATGGCTGATTGCATTTCTGATTATTTCCCAAGGTCAGTTTCCAGGAGTGGGCTTATTGGGTCAAAGGGCCATGGTCATTTCATAGATCCTTGAGACAAGGCCGAATTCCTTTACAGATATAAACTCCAGCAGTGCATGAATGCCTGACTCACTGTACCCTTATCATGCCATGTTATTTTCCTTTAGAGTTTTGCTAATTTGATTTGGTGGGGGGGGAAGGAGGAAAAATATTATCTGTATCTATCTTTTTTGATTTCTCATAAGATTAAAAAAAAATTATTGGCCACTTTATATTTCTTCTGAAATATAAGAAGAAATCTACATAATCTTATCTAACAGATAAGCCATTTATCTGTTAGAATTAGTGTTTATTAGTGATTAAGAGTCCGTTAACTATTGAACACATTAACCTTTGTCTATAGTATTTCTTGCAAACAGTTCTTCTGATTGTATTGTATTTTATTGTTTGTTTGTTTGTTTATGTGCAGCCATTCTAAGCAAAGATAGTAATATCTTTCTATCTTTACCTCTGTGATTTCTTCTGTTATTCTTGTGCCTTTGAAGCATTTCCCCATATCTAGGTCAGTTAATAAATATTCACTCATGTTTTCTTCTTGAATTTTTATGATTTGAAAACTTGTATTTTTAACTCCTTATTATATCCCAACTCTGTTGGTATATGATGTGTAACAAGGCTAGATTCCTGGATGCTAAGTCCCTAATGTAGCATGTCATGATAAACTAGGCAAATGAAAGAAGAGAATGTAACAATATCATCTGCTCTCCCAAAGAAAACATACTTATTTCTCATAAGTATGGAGAAAATACACACTTTGAATGTTGGTATATAGTACAAGAAATTATACAGAAAAGTGAACAGTATATGCAAATCAAAAGCTTATGAAAAGCTCCACATCTCAGATTAAAGGAAAACATAAGGGCAAAAAGGACAGATCAGTGTCTCAAAAACTATAGAGTTTTCAGACGTCCTTGTGAATACATCGAATACCCACTAAAGAAAAAGCTAAAGGAAAGGGAACAGCACAAATAGTAACTAACGTTAGAACATGTTTGGCTTCTCTAGGAGAGATAAATGCAAATTGAAATAGCTGTACCACTGTACATTAATTGAATGATCAAACATAAAGAAAAATGATAAAATCCAAAGCTGACACAGTTTGGGGAAAGTGGTTTTATATTCTGTTTCAGTCCTCATGGAGGACTTTCTGACATTATTTTATGAGCTGTAGAAATGCCTGGTATTTCTTCTCAGGGAATTTTCTCCTGAAAAAAATAATTCAAAAGAAACAAAGAACTTACATGTAGGATAATGTTTATAGTATCATTTTATATTAAATTAAAAATATAATAACGAAAATTATAAACTTTCAGACAACTGAAAAATGAGGAAAAAACATATAAATTCATCTTCATATATTCCCTTCTGGTTATTTCCTCCTGAAGTTGTGTTTTTTCACAGTTGAAATCACAGGATACATATAATTTTGTATATTTAGCAGTGATGATTACAGTAGCAAAGAACTAAAAGAACTCAATTGCCCAGTAGTAAGAAAGTTGCTTATTTCACAGTGTATGACCTTGTCAGAATAGTATGCTGTTGTCCCAGGCTATTCGCTGTGAAGTGTCCATGGGTACAAGAAACAGAGGGAACAGAAAAGCAGGCAGTGAGAAAAACAAGCTAAAATTATACACACACAGTCCTTCCAACTACATTAAAACAGCGTTTGCATATGATCCCGAATCAGATGAGGCCACAGAGAAATACTAGTAAATGTGTGTTGAGGTGAAAAAACTCGGGATGTGATTGGAGAAGGGGGCGGGTAAAGGTGTGGGTTTTTTTGATTGATGATGAATTCTAAGAGCAGAATTCATCGGACTTGGTGATTGACTGGAAACAGGGCCAAAGATTGAAAGGAATCGAAGAGAGCCTGTCCGTTTTGTTCTGTAATTATTCAGAACCACATTCAGTGCTTGAGCTTCCATTATTCATGTAATCTCAGTGTAATAAAAGATCCCAGAGGGGTTAAGCTCCTCCATTTAGGTGCTGTGTGTATGTTGCCTCTTTGTAAAGTAGGATGTCGTGGGCACTGAGGAAAGGCTAGTGAATCAGTTACATGATTTAGTCAACAGTGACTTGTTGAATCCCCAGTGTATAGTGAATCAGGTCTAGTTCCTACCCTCATCTGTGTGTGCGTGCAGTCAGCGCAACTTTGAGAAGTACAGCTTTGTTCCTTGGCAGTCAGTGGGTGGGGTAGAGTGGAAAGAATGAGACCTGAATTCAGTCTCTGGCTTTGCCACCAACTGCCTCTAGGATCTTGTTCAAATGTCTTTTACTTTTTGTTGTTCACTCTCCTCATCTGTAAAATTGAACTAAAACAGCGTGATACTTAAAATACATTTGTTGTGAATGCATTTAAGAAAAAAAAACTGCGCAGTTTGCGAAAGGACTATAATTTTATTATGTGGCTGATAGATGAAATAATTTAGAAGATAATAGTAATGATGCTTGGTACTTAGTAGACGCTCAGTAAAGGTGCGTGGAAGGAAAGAACATAGTAAGGATCCGGAGACTCAGACTGAAGGTCACAATATCAGCTTTGCTTAGCTTCAGATTTCTAGCATTCTCTTTTATTTTCAGGAATTCAAATTTAACCTATGTCAGTTACCCCTATAGGCAGGACCTGGGGCAGGGCTGTGGGTGATGCAAAGATGAATCATCCACCAATACTGCAGTATCATGGGGCTTCTTAGAAGGCTGAGACACGAAGTAAAAATTAGAAATATTTGATGAGAGTTTAGGGAAAGCAAAGAGGTAGTTCAAGGTAAGAACCCATCGCTTCTGATGGAGGGGAGCATGAGGGAAAGCTTCAAAGGAAATGTTTAGTCAAGCTGAGATAAAAGACCAAGTAGTACTAAGGGTGCTGAGAGGGAGAGGAAGGACATTTCAAGAGTAGAAGCATGGAGGTTGGGAAGTCTGGGGCATGTTAGAGAGAAGAGTGGATTGAGCAGGAAAGTCACATTATTATGGCTGTTACCTGATGAAGTTAACTTAGGAGGGTTTTTATGTTTTTTACAGCCCCCTCCAGCACAGTCGATGGTTCAGGCGTTGGAGTTACTCTATGCTCTGGGAGGTATGCCTGTCTCTTATTCTGTGTTTTCTTATCTGTTTATTAATATGTGATATTAGTTAGGTTGTATTCACTCTAGGGCTCTTAGTATCTTCAAGGCTGGGATTGATTCTCCCCATATGTATGATCCTCTTAGTGACATATAAGCTCATCCAAATAAGAAGGTGGGACTGTGATTAATGAGGTCCAGTCGTGACAATGAATTTATAAAGTCTGTCGGTACATCAGAAGCTATTAATAACCATCGCCACAGCTACACTTCCAAGAGACATCTGGGAGATTCTCTACCAGTATTTCACATGTTACCTCTCTGGGCCTTTTTCTCTGTCCCTCGACCCCATTCTGAAATCTGGCTCTGTGTTCGCTCCCTAACTCCCCTTCCTTCCACTCCTGGAGTTCCCTGTGGAGAATTGAGTAGAATACCAGGCTGTGGTATTGTTTGGGCAAGGAAACACCATGTTATGGAGGAACTTCTATTCTCTTGTTTGAAAATGTGGTATTTACCTTAAGATAGAGGAAACTGTGGCCTGAATTTACCTCTTCAGGAAGTTTGTGTCTTTTCTGTGAATGTTGCCTCAGGTGAATGTTATATCCAGTTCAGTATTAAATTTCAGTGGAGGTTTTGTTCTCTGAGATTCTTTCTCTTTTCTTTTTTTGGTTCTCAGCGTCTTTATTGAGGTATAGTTCATATGCTGTATAATTTACCCATTTAAAATGTACAGTTCAGTGCTTTTTAGTATATTTACAGGGTTGTGCAACCATCACTACAAGTTTAGAACATTTAGAACATTTTCATCACCCAAAAAAGAAAACCTGAACCCAATAGCCCTCCCTCCCCATTCCCTCTCCCCCATCCCAGCCTAAGCAACCGCTAATATACTTCCTGTCTCTATAGATTTGCCCATTCTGGACATTTTATATAAATGGAATCAAATAGTATGTGGTCTTTTGTGATTGGCTTTTTTCATTCAGCATGGTGTTTTCAAGATTTATCTATGTTGTAGCAGTATTGATACTTCATTTCTTTTTATTGCTGAATAATATTCCATTGTATCGATATACCACTTATTATTCTTATCCATTTATCAGTTGATGAACATTTGGATTGTTTCCCCTTTTTGACTAATATAAATAATGCTGCTGTAAGTGTCCACATACAAGTTTTTGGTGGACCTTCTACCAGCAGTGTGTGAGGGTTCCAGTTTCTCCACGTAATGACGGGTTGCCAATGCTTGTTATTTATCTGTCTTATGTACTGTAGCCACTGTGGTGGGTGTGAAGTGGTGTCTCGCCATTTTGGTTTGTATTTCCCTAATGACTGATGACGCTGAGCACTTTCTCGTATGCTTATTGGCTATTTGTGTATCTTTTTTGGAGAAATGTCTATTCAGATCCTTTGTTCATTTTTACTTGGGGTGTTGTCTTTTTATTATCGAGTTGGAGGAGTTCTTTATATATACCGGATACGCGTTTCTCATCAGATCTGTGATTGTAAATATTCCTCCCATTCTGTGGGTTGGCTTTTCACTTTCTTGATGGTATTGTTGGTAATACAAAAGTTTTAAGTTTTTATGTGGTTCAGTTTATGTATTTTTTCTTTCATTGCTTGTGCTTTTGGTGTCTTACCTGAGAAATCATTTCCTAATCCTTGGGCATGAAGATCTCTCCTAGGTTTTCTTTGAAGAGTTTTTATAGTTTTAGTTCTTACATTTAGTAGGTCTGTGATCCATTTTGAGTTAATTTTTTTGTATAGGGTGAGGTAGGGTTCCATCTTCATTATATTTATGATACCTTCCTGTGAAGGAATAGCCAATTATTCATTAAGAAAATCTTCAATGATTTAAAAGGCCTTTAGGGTCTACATCACATCAGCCCTGAGTGAGCATATGCCAGAAAAGGTTTCCATCCTCTGTTCTCAAGCATGTGATAGGAACTTGAAAGCAAAGTCTCCTGGCATAATCTGAAATGTGTATGAGAGAATATCCACTATTTAGAAGTTTTTCATTTGAACTGATTTTCCTCCAAACAGAATGGAATGGACTTGAAGATATGGGGAGGGGGAAGGGTAAGATGTGACAAAGTGAGAGAGTGGCATGGACATATATACACTACCAAACGTAAAATAGATAGCTAGTGGGAAGCTGCCGCATAGCACAGGGAGATCAGCTCAGTGCTTTGTGACCACCTAGAGGGGTGGGATAGGGAGGGTGGGAGGGAGGGAGATGCAAGAGGGAAGAGATATGGGAACATATGTATATGTTTAACTGATTTACTTTGTTATACAGCAGAAACTAACACACCATTGTAAAGCAATTATACTCCAATAAAGATGTTAAAAAAAAAAACAAAACAGAATGAAATTTAAAATATTTTAAATGTCTTCACTGCTCTAACTAAGCTGGAAAAGGTAGAGGGAAACACCCAACTTAAGTTTATTTATAAGCTGAATTATCACCTTCCAAGAGATGATTATATGGGAACAGAAGAGAAATGACCTTTTCTGTCTTGCCCTGAGGTCTGCAGCAGGTGTTTTAATGCTCCATCTTGGGGCTAGTCTAAACCGTAGTAAAACGAGAGTCTCTATCTTGGGAATCCACTACCTGAAAATTGGCTATTGGTAAAGAGGCAAGGAGGGATGTGAGGAATTGAAGGAGTCAGCCCAGTTCAGCAAACAGCCCAGGAGGCAGTTGGGTAAACAGCTCTGGTGTTGGCACCAAAGAGAGAGCCGGGCGTGTGTTTAGACTCATAGTCATCAACTTTGTAATTGCTCACAAATTTCTGAGAGGCCTGGGACATCTGTGGCCTCTCAGAAATTGGCCATGGAAAAAGGTCCAGAGGTGATGCAGAGAGAAGAGCAGGAGAGGTGGCAGAGAAGCAGGGAAGTGGGGGATCATGGAAGCTGGGGAAGAGTGTTTCCAAGGAGCTGTGGTCAGCAGAGTCAAAGGCTGCTGGGGACCCTACGGAAAGTGCCCTTTGTGTTTGGCACTGTCTGGTTGTCGGTCCCTTGGAAAGAGCAGTCTCTGGGGAGGGTGGGAGCAGGAGGAGGCTGTGAGGCCATCTCCTTATAATTAAGTCCTCGCATGGAGGCCATCAGAAGTATCAGTTTTTCAGAATTGAGCATTCAGGAGCACTGAGGAAACCTTTTCTTCTTTTATTGTAACAGCACTCTGGGTCAGGTTGAGGTCGGATACCTTTGTTTAGCATACATCATCTTTTATTCTCCCAACAACTGTACATCTTCCAGCACCATGGTACATGCCTTCTGCTTTTTGTTGCTGTTCTTACGGCAGGGCTGGACAAAGACTGTCGCCTAACTGAGCCGCTTGGCATGAGAATAGCAGAGTTTCCTTTGAATCCCATGTTTGCAAAAATGCTGCTTGAATCAGGTAGGTGGAGACCAACAGTCCTCATTGATTTTATTTTGTCTGGGAGTTGTTTCCCAACTTCTGTGCACCCTGGGGAAGAGGGCACAATACATTTTGAGCAGTGAAGGAACTTTCATCTAAGGTTTGGGGCATGGGGCTAACTCACGATTCAAAGTCAGTCGTCATTAATTCAGTAAACACTTTTGTTTGTTTCCTGTGGGTCTAGTACTGACACCTGATTTTTTTTTTTAACAGGGATTTTTAAAAATTTGTGGTATAACATACAGAACATAAAATTTACCATGTTAATCATTTTTGAATGTACAGTTCTGTAGCATTAAGTACATTCACGTTGTCGTTCAACCACCACCACCATCTGTCTCTGGAACTTCTGCATTTTTTTTCAAACTGGAGCTCTGTACCCATTGAGCACTAACTCCGCATTCTGTCCTCCCCCAGCTCCTGCAGCCACCATTCTGCCTTCTGTCTCTATGAAATTTGACTGTTCTAGGAACCTCATAGAAGGAGGATCATACAATATTTGTCCTTTTGTGACTGACTTTTTCACTTGGTATAATAATGTCTTCAAGGTTCATTTACGCTGTAGCATGTGTCAAAATTTCTTTTTAAAGGCTGAGTAATGTTCCATTGTATGGATAGACCATTCCTCTGTTGGTGGGCACCCAGGGAGCCGCCACCTTTTGACTATGGTGAATAATGCTGCTGTGAACATGGGTGTGCAAGTATGTGTTTGAGTCCCTGCTTTCACTTCTTTGAGGTGTACACTTAGAGTGGAATTGCTGGACCATCTGATAATTCTATGGTTAGTTTTTTGAGGAATCGCCGCACCGTCTTCCACAGTGGCTGCACCATGTTGTATTCCCACCACCAGTGCACAAGGGTCCCAGCTTCTCTGGCACCTTCAGATTTTTGTGAGAATATGAGTTAAGGGATAAAAGCGTATAACCTGGAGGTCTTCTAATACTTAGAAATCAAAATCATCTAGAGCAGGGGTCCCCAGCCCCCGGGCCGCGGACTGGTACCCGTCTGAGGCCATTAGGAACCGGGCCGCACAGGAGGAGGTGAGCAGCGGGCGAGCGAGCGAAGCTTCGTCTGCCGCTGCCCATCGCTCGCGTTCCCGCCTGAGCCATCCCATCCCCCTCCCCGGTCCGTGGAAAATTGTCTTCCATGAAACTTGTCCCTGGTGCCAAAAAGGTTGGGGACCGCTGCTCTAGAGACTGTGGTTTGTCACACACTCCCCTGTGCTCCCCACCCCCCAGTAGCCTAGAGAAGGGAAATACTCATTGTTTCTTGCTTTTGTCTAACTTTATATTCACTGGCAATAGACGAAGCTATATGTCAGACTAAGCGTGGTGAAAGTTAGCTGTAATTGTGTTTTGGAGTAACCAGGCTTACACTGAGAAACAGGATTCTAAGCCTGGGGCTGGGGAAGTAGGTCACTCACGAGGCCAGAAGCTGTGGGGAGCATGCGGTGCCATTCGCGCTCTCTGTCTGATGCCCCGGGGGGCTGATTGCCGCAGACTCTGCGTCCAGGTGGCAGCAGCTGCAGCCCACAGTGTGCTTCCCTGGACT
The DNA here is from genome assembly GCF_009873245.2 of Balaenoptera musculus. Classification (NCBI taxonomy): domain Eukaryota; kingdom Metazoa; phylum Chordata; class Mammalia; order Artiodactyla; family Balaenopteridae; genus Balaenoptera; species Balaenoptera musculus. The sequence goes on along the minus strand of NC_045799.1, from coordinate 20,838,990 downwards.
AGTGATGCCTCGGGCTTGCCGGGTGAAATGAGCCCTGCCGAGAGGGAGGCCGCCTCGTAGAAGGGTCCGGGAGCCGAGGGACAGCACGAGGGACACAGCCCCCGTATGCCCTGCCCCCTCTCCCTCTCAGGCTTTCTGCCAGGATTCTAGGTGTCCACACAGAGTAGGGAGCAGGTGTGGAGCTGACCTGCCCTAGTGATGGGGCCAAGCTGGCCCCCACTGAGCCTCACGGCAGAGTCCCTCGGTGTGGCCACCGCGGAGTGGGGTCCTTCCAGGCCTCCTTCCATCTGGACCATGTATAGGACATCCCATTTGGCAGGGTGAAGTGTTTATGTTACAAGCTTTACAAATCAAGCTACGTGTAAATAGATGATCTTAGTTTACAACGTGCTGTAAGGAAAATGTCAGGAAACGTCTTTTACTTCTCACTGACACATCGTATGTTTGAAATCAAAGATGCTTTTTGGTTTATAGGAAATTTCGGCTGTTCTCAGGAAATTCTAAGCATTGCCGCCATGATGCAGATCCAGAATGTCTTTGTGGTCCCCTCAAACCAGAAGTCTCAGGCTGTAAGTCCGACTGTTCATACGAGTCTCGCTCACTTGGGGCTTTCTTTTGTTAAAACTGCCCAGGAACTGCTGGTGACAGAGCAGCTTATGTTTTGAGGGTTAACTGTGTGTCTGACCTTGTGCCAAACATTTTACGTGCGTCATGTCATTTTATCTTCACCGTGGACCTGGCAGGGAGGTACTACTATCATCAGTTTTAGAGACGGAGGCACAGAGAAGTTAGGTAACTTCTGCATGGTTGCACAGCCAGACTTGACGGAGTTGCCTTTCACAGTCCAAAGCCCCAGGTCTTAACCATTGTCCTACTGACTTCCTAAGGGAAGTTTTTTTTTTTTTTTTAAAGGCTGCTCTGAGAGCAACCTTGGTGGGCACGTTAGTGACATAACGAGTCAGTGCCGGGGCACAGCAGGCTGGGCAAGTCAAGCTGCTGACAGGGCCCTCCCAAAGGCCCAGGCATCTGTGACAACTAGAAGGGTGAACGCTGGAAAGACTGTGAAGGAGAAATTACACTATTGAAGAGCACCGGGGAAGTGAGGCGTCCTGATGGAGGGAGGCCCAAGATGAGCTCAGAGCCGGTTCCTGCTGGAAGAGTCGAGAAGCAGAGGGCTGAATGTAGCAGGGAGGAGAGAAACTTCCTTATGGACCGTTACCATCTTCCCTGACAGTTGCATAGATGCAGGTTACGAAGTTTTCGTGCCTGGATGGGTCTGTTGTTTGTTTGCTTTTCTATTAGCCTTTTTAACAATCCTACCTCAGGACAGGCAAATTCATTTTCAAGACGAGGAAAGTGAAGTTCTAAGCACTGTGTCTAAAATTGCAACATATACCCCTCCCGTCTCCATCCCCTGCCCCTGCTTTATTTCTCTCCTCTAGCTGTTCTTACCACCTACCATACTATATATTTTGCTTATTTATCCTGTTTGTTATTTTTCTCCCACCACTGTTGTATTCACGGTTATATCCCAAATGCATAGAACAGTGCCTGGCCTATAGTAGGTGCTCAGGAAATATCTGTTATTGAATGAATGGAAGGATGGAAGGAAGGTGAATTGTGTGGTATTTGATACAAGGAGCAAGTTCTGAAGTCAATAAGTGTATTTGTGTACTTGTATATATATTGGATACGCCGTTCCTTGAACCCATGGGAGCAGATGGCATTGCCCAGGATCTCACAGGAAGAAAAACTTAGGGTCTGAAAGGATTGCGCAGCTAGTGGTGGCTTAGGAATATAGAGTGTCTTCCATGCTCCAGACAGCCGGCCCCTTGCCCTTCTGGAGCTTACCTTCTATCAGGGGCTGGGAGGAGTTCTTCTGAAAGAGAAGATATTGACTGGATAGAGGAGGAGAGGGACAAGAGCACTAATATTTATCTGACACCTGTGCCGGGTACTTTATGGTGGATTGTCTTAATCCCATAGCAGTCTTGATACACAAGTTTAATATTCCAATTTTCTAGATAAGGAAATTCAGGCTGAGAAAGGTTAAGTGACCAATCTGAGGTCTTTCAGGAAACGGCAGAGTCAGGATGGGTGCAAACCAGGTCTTTCTGACTCTACAAGCCATGAGCTATTCATCGTGTTATGTTGCCTCCAGGACAAGAGGCTCAGAAGAGTCAGCTTCTAAACGTTGCGTTTATTCTCTCCAGATTCGAGTGCACCGAAAATTTGCTGTGGAGGAGGGTGATCATCTTACCATGCTCAATGTGTATGAAGCGTTCATCAAGGTAAGCACAGCTGCCACTCAGAAGGCCCCCTCCACGCACCCGGCCACTGGAAGTGACCTAGGGGCGAGGATTCCGGAAGTGTAGTTTATAAAAGAATGGCCAACAGGCCTCTATTTTCCTATTAGATTATTGCCAGAACTTCTAATCCGTGGTGGTTTCTTGCTTCCCCTGCATAGCGATGTGGCCCCCAGCAGTGGGTCAGAGGCTCGGCCTTCCTTGGCTCACGCTTTCCTCACTCCGTCTCACACCCACCCCATGTTCCTGGACAACACTGTCTGACATTTGAATAGGAAGTTCTGATATATTTTCTGCAAATAAATGAGGCTGAGAGTAACTTGTGGTCTTGAATCTTCAAAGCTGTTTACGTGAGTTTGAGATTTCACACAACCACCACTCCTCCAGCTGCCAGACAAGCTGTGAGAAGACATTTAGTCGGGGATCCACATATACTTACATACCCTACCCAGATTTAGCCATGGTGATGGTAATTTTTGTTGTTCTTAATAGTCTGTAAAACTAGGAGCAAATAATACGGCTTAAAGTCCTCACTAAAAATCGCTACAAAGAGAGATCTAATGATGATGAAAACAATGAGAAAAGAAAACAATATATAAACTTCTTATATAAAGGAAAGGATGTTAAGGGGGAAATGAGACATTTCAGATATTCAGTATCTTGTCTTTACTTCTTAAATTATTTCTTTTAGAAGGGGAGAAATACTAAGTTTTTGTTTTCCCAGAGATTTGAAGTGAGATTATTGATGAACATTAATGAACAGTTTTCAGAAAACCAAATCTCTTATTGAGATTATTAATGGTGGATTAAGTCGCTTAAAATTCGCTTGTGCAAAAACAGTGCACCATTTCCAGCGTCCTCTACCAGTAGAGAGCGGGGCCAGGGCTACAGTGCATTACTCTGTAGTTGCCTTCTGGGAAAGTGCTCTTCGAATTATATTTTCTTACGTAAAAACACCTTCCTCCCTGGCGTATAATTTCAGAGCTACATTCCCACAGCAATAATTTAGGATATAATGATCATACTTCAGAATACAGAACAAAACTAAGTACTGTTGATAGAAAAATCATACTTTGGGGATTAAATAATAGTAATTTGCAAATTATTTCTAAATTGGCAAGTGTCGTATTACTTGCCTGTTGTCAAAGTGATAAATTCAAGCCTGCCAGAGAGGGAACGTTGATTTGCAAAGAACTGCAGGGAAGGGGTTCTGTCTGGTAGTTGGCCACTCCCGTGGGTATTTAAGATTGAAAACAATTCTGCTTGTCACTAAGTTCTCACTTGGCCTTTAGCACAGAGAGTGAGAGCGGAGAGCAGTCAGGTGGTGAGCAGGGTGGTCAACGTCTGTTTAGAGAGATGGTGCAAACAAGGGCCCGTTATGATCTGAAGATCTTGTCCCATTGAGTAAGCAAACGGGGACAGAGAGATGAATGACCTCCGCCACGTAGCCTCAGTTGAGAACATTCCTGTGCTCTTCTCACTCTCCTTCTATCTGGGTTGTCCTGTAGCACAATAAGAACTCCCAGTGGTGTCAGGAGCATTTCCTGAATTACAAGGGTCTCGTCAGAGCCGTGACAGTGAGGGAGCAATTGAAAAAGCTTCTTGTCAAGTTTCAAGTGCCCAAGAAATCCAGTGAAGGTAAGAATGCACTGCCACCACCAGTGACGCCCCTTTCTCTGCTCTGTGTAGTTGCATTCTTGGAGTTCTTGGGCTGGGCTGGTGCGAGGCAGCACAGTGTACTCTGGACCCACACCGGGTTCCTGTTTTGAATTGCCCGTGTTGGTGAAAAGCTGTATGTGAAAGTAGCATATTTCCCCCCAAGGAGGTCCATTTTTATTTCTGAGGGCTGTTCTTGGGAAAAAATTTCACAAGCCCTGACAACACTTAAGAATCATAAACATTCACATCATTGTACATTACGTGGTTAATTCTCCCATGTAGGCTTTGCAAGAAAAATGACTTTTAAGTGGACAACATTTATAGCTATTTCACATAAACTGCATTTTATTTTCAGTTACAGGTATGACTAAAGCAAGTGCCGTGTGTTTAGCCTAGGCAGGCACTGGGGTGAGATGGAAGTGTTGTGTAAGACACAGTTTCTGGCCTCCGGTAGTGACAGTGACTACTGAGGACACACTAGGTTACACCATGGCAGGGGTTCTACTTAATATTCTCTACTTAATCTCCTACTCTGAGGTGTGGGTGATGTTATCCTTATTTTACAGAGGAGTTGTTAGGTCCCAGGGAGAAGTTAACTTAAGTTCAGGACAGCACAGCTGGTAACCAGCGAAGCCAGGTCTGTGTGGCTCAGGCTTCTGAGGGGAGATGTGTCTGCTCAGCCATTCAGCGGTTGCCTTTCGAGCACCTCCGGAGTGCCAGGCCCCCAGCCGCGCTCTCAGCACCACTAGCGCTCACTAACATTTCTGAAGCGCCTGTAATAGGCCTGGCGGTGTTGCGAGTGTTTCCATACGTGAATTCATTTAGTGCTGACAGCACTCCAGTGAAACATGCGCTGCTGTTATCCCCATTCTACAGATGAGAAAAGTGGGCTCAGGCGACGAGTGACTTGCTGCACGAAGGTCCCACACAGTGAGTGTACAGTGGAATCAGAACTCAGGCAGTTTTATTCCAGAGCTTTATTTTGCCTTTATATTAAGAGCAACTAATTACATGATGACGAAGACATGGTTCTTTTTCTTTTTTAATTATTATTTTTAAAAAATTTATTTATGGCTGTGTTGGGTCTTCGTTTCTGTGCGAGGGCTTTCTCTAGTTGTGGCAAGCGGGGGCCACTCTTCATCGCGGTGCGTGGGCCTCTCACTATCGCGGCCTCTCTTGTTGCGGAGCACAGGCTCCAGACACGCAGGCTCAGTAGTTGTGGCTCACGGGCCTAGTTGCTCCGCGGCATGTGGGATCTTCCCAGACCAGGGCTCGAACCCGTGTCCCCTGCATTGGCAGGCAGATTCTCAACCACTGCACCACTAGGGAAGCCCGAAGACATGGTTCTTACTCTCAGGAAACAGTGCAGTGAAGGGAGAGATTCCTACAGAGACCCACTACTGCAGTATGAGATTATCAGTTGTCTTAGAAGCTACAGGAGTAGACGTTTGAGTGATCGTGGTGGACAGCAATGGGGGCTCTAGTGGGAATGCAGGGAAGAAGGAATCCAGCTTGGGGCTCTGGCCTGGGAGGCCTCACAGCGGGCCGCGAGTGGTGGCGGAAGTCCAGTTGAGCTTACTGGTTGAATTAGAAACCAGTGGCAAAGGGCTTGCTAGGCAGGGAGGACTGTGGAGACACGTGCTGGGAGAGAGGAGCATATAAGATGCTCAGAGAGTATTGACGGATGACCAAGCTCACAAGAGAGGGAAGAGTTGAAACCTGGGTGATTGGGTAAAGTTGGTGTCATCAATAGAAACAGGACGCTCACAGGGGCAACTCATTGGGGAGAAGCCGGTCAAGCACCTGTCGCCCAGCAGATAGAGGACAACGTGCATCTGCATCTTTGTTTCTTAACCTGTTTTTCATTGTCAACCTGAAACAGCAGAAGTGTGTCTTGGGGGGCTCTGAGGAGCTCCAGTTCTTTATGTCTCAGTGCAGAAAGAATTCAGTGAGAGGCAAAGTGATAGATAAGAAGTGATTTATTAGAATAGGACGCTTGTGAGGCTTACAAGCTGGTGGGCGAGAGGGTGCCACGCCGACAACTTAGTGGGCTACAGTTTTATAATCAAAGGAAAAGTGGTGGGGGGGAGGAGACCACCTTCTTCCTCATTCTTGAGTAGACGTCAAGCTTCCATCATCAGCTCCTCCTCCACGTCAGGCGGGGGAGTTTTCTTGTCCCTACATGGTGGAACTGGGACTGTCATGGCGCAGTGGAAATGAGCAAAAAGGCGGTAACGTATACTAAAATAGGGTAAATCATCTCAGGTTTCAGTATGATGTCACCTATCCTTACATTTTTGCTTCTAGTGTGCGCAGAGAAGCATGTCCTAGGAATCACTAACGTACTGAGCTCACTGGGCAGGATGTGGGTCTCATTCCACCATTGTTTTATTGTTTTGGGGCATGTCTCATGCTTCTGTTGCATGGTTTTGTTGCTAAGCAAGCCGGCTTGGTTTTGTGGTTAAGCAAACCTGCTTTCTTGAATGATCATTAACTTACAGGGGTCTCCCATACTTTTTCTCTACTTACAATCCCCTAGTAGGATTAACTATTTAATCGCCTCCTTTGTCCCTTTACTCTGTCCCTATCGAACCCCTCAGCCAGGAGAAAAGTTACATTGAATTTCAACTCTTCCTAACAAGAGAAATTAAATACTAAGGAATAAGATTTTGTAAGGTAGGGTTGAACTCTGGAGGGCCACAATCATTGTAAGATCTAAGATTCCCTACTACCCTGCCCTCAAGAGCCCATTTTTATCCCTTGGAAGTGATATCGTCCTGATAACAATGCACGTTCTACATAGAAATTTATTTCGGGCAATTGGAGAGAAGGGACTGAATCTAGGATCAAATTGTGGTTAGAAATGTAGGTTTGAGATTTATCAGTTCTGTGCTGAAGAACAGTAGAGAAAATCATGGAAATTCAATAAATTACATGCAAATTTAAAACTTCTAGATGTTAAAGAAAGCAAACAGTGAAAAATATTTTCAGCAGATATGAGATAAAAAATTAAAAACTTTATGACAGAATGAGTTTATTTAACATATTTTTTAATAATGTTTTAGCTTTTTGTTTTTTTTTTGGCTGTGCTGCATGGCTTGCGGGATCTTAGTTCCCCGACCAGGGATCGAACCCACACCCTTGGCAGTGAAAGCACAGAGTCCTAACCACTGGACCGCCAGGGAATTCCCTGTTTAACATATTAAGAAAAAAAAAAACCCCACTAGTTTCCAAGTTGATAAATGGGCAAAGGAATGGAATGGAAAATTCACAAAAGAAGAAATATAGACAGTAATCAAATAAATGTGCAATAAAAGAAGGGGTACCTTTTTGCTAGAACATTGCTGGTAAGAATGCAGTGAAACGGACATTCTCATACATTGTTGATGGCTTTGTAAATTATACCACCTTTTGGGAACTTATTTACCAACATACTGTATTTTATTGGATCCAAGACACCATCATTTGTAAGACACACCATTATTTTATGTATCATTAAGAAAGAAAAAATGCTGCCGATTATAATACAATTGCTGTCCTGATTTCAGTGAGTTAAAGTGTAAAAAAGGGTGGGTCTTAGAATTGATGAAATATATATATCATAAGCCATATAGATGACATTATCGTTTTGCACAATAATTTGGATATATCCTGTGGAAATCATCTAATAAATGGGCAGGCTTTATCCTTGGAAGATGTTTACTATAGCAACACAGCCACCAATTAAAATGAGATGTTTGAAAATTTTGAAGAATTACAAACTGTGGCTATAATCACAGAAATAATATTGTAGTGTTAGTGTCCCAGGTTGTGTCTTATGGAAGGAGCATCATTCCTGCAAAATGCTCTCCTAAAAAGGAGTTCCGAGGTCCCTGGCCAGCCCGTGGAGCGCTCTGTAGGTTCTGGTGCTCAGCCTTGGTCTTGTCGTCTGTGGCCCAGGGAGGGGTTGGGGGCCCCAGGTTAAGGGAACGGTCCAGCGTATTTCCCTCGGCAGCCATTGTGGGAGGGTGGGGACCACCATAGATGGTGCCAGGGCAGGTGTCCAGCACTGGGAAGCATGGGGCTGGGACCCGTTCAGGAGATGGTTGCAAGGTGGCTCGAAGCAGCCTGGGGTGGGCCTCATGGCACAGGCCTGAGCACACAGAGCATAGGGCAGAAGAAATCTCATCCATCACTCTGTTTGCTACCTTGTGTAGGTGATCCAGATCCGGTTCTGAGGTGCATTGTTTCCGGATTTTTTGCAAATGCCGCGAGGTTTCATTCTACTGGAGCTTATAGGTAACATGATATTTTGTGAAGTCATTTGTGAAGTCACTTAAGTCGTTGAAATCTTAAAAATAATCCAAACCCCATAGCAAGGTGACATGCAGGGAAAGTAGAGAAATTAAATCATTTTTCTTTATTTGTATCATGCCTCTTTTTAAAGATGCATTGAGGTTAGCTGTATAGCTTTAAGTGACATGTCTTAACTTTATGGAAATGATTCTCAAATACTCAGCCCATCTACATGTTGTAGGAGGATGACAGTTACGAGTCTGGAAGCTGGTAATATTTCCATTCTAATCAGAGAATAATAGGACCAGAGGGAACCATTAAAGATGATCTTTCCTAGAGAAGTTACTTTTGCCCTTGGGCAGTTCCTAATGTTTTTAGAGATCTGCAGAACTGCAGCTACCCAGATAGATAGTGGCCACGTTTGAATGTTGGCAAGTGTTTCTTCATGTGCTGGCCACCCCTCGCACTGCTACAGACTTCAGCCTGTCTCTTCCAGTTCCATTTTCTAGGCACAGAAAAATCACTGAGCATTGATGCCCTCCGATAACGTCTAGTATATTCAAATGTGGTAAAAGCTAACACATAGTTCAAGCCTCTTTTCTCTAACTGAATCATTCCAGTTCTTTGAATTGTTATTTTTAGTCTGTCTTTTCTGAGCTCGTTTTAGTCTCATAACTTCACTGTAGCCGGTTTAAAGCGCAGTGATCATGACGATCTCTTCTTTAATAAGGGAGCAGTCAAAAGGCTTTCTCCCATCTTGTCTTTGGATTTCCTCCATATATTGTCATTAGCTTTTTCCCCTCAGAACGTATGACGGTCCTGTGATCCTGCAGTCACCATGATGTCCCGTCCCGGACACTGGGCTTTGTTAATGAGCCCAGAGTTGCATTGGGCTTCTTTGTTTTTTTTGGCAGCCAGGTCTCCTCCATCTAGTATCCTAGCAGCTGACTGTTTGATCCTCAGTATAGCACTTTCCATTTGTCTCTAGTGTGTTCTGTTTGTTACTCCAGGCCAAGTAGTCTAGCCTATCAGTATCATGATTCTGTTGCCCATTGTATGAGCTCCCCCTCCCAGCAATGGGTTGTCCCTGTTTGAGGCAGCTCTGGAGAGGCCTGTGATCTTCTCCAGTGAGTGCCGTTATTTTGTTGTCATTTGATTGCCCCGCTCTCCTCAAGAGTATTAATTAGCAATTTCTACGAGCATTTACAGAATTCTTTCGCCAGTGTCCTTAACAAGAATACAGGCTACATAATAGGCTTCGCAGTGGTTGGTCCCTTTGAGACAAAGTTCAGTGGCAGTCATCTGATAGGACAGCCAGGACCCCAGGCGCTGGCTTTATTTCAGCGCCAGAGATGAGCTGGGTCATGGCCTTGAGGCACTTGCCTGACACATAGGTCCCGGGCACCCACAGAAGCGCTCTGTAGTTACGGTTTCGGCAGCAGCATCCTAATCTGTTACGGTTCTCTTGTGAGCTCATCTTACCGATAGTTGTGTGCATGGTAAACATTTTTTGAATTAAATTGAATCAAGTCTGAGTTGGAATTTGAAATATTATCTCAGAGAAGTGGATAGTCCAATATTGAGCTTTCTTTTTTTCTCGTATTATAATCTCCCCCATTAGACAATCTTTATTATTTATCTTTACTATTTAACCTTGTTTAATAGAAAAGTTTATAGACGTAATCGTATATATTATTTCTGTCCTCAAGGAAATTTTTGAAAGAGAACCTACAGAAGATAAACATAAACATAGGCAGAGCAATGTATTTCTCGGTTATTTTTTTGAATGTCCATGTGTTGCTTTTCTTCTCCCTTTTTTGCGTGATTTATTCTTGATTTCTAGAGTGACAGCGGGGGAGGGATCATAAAGGGCACAAGAGAAGATGGAGAGAATAGTTTTGTTTGTGTGAAGTACAACCTGCATGCATTTTTGATGACGTTAAACGCGTCTGTGGGAAGGTCTTGCTTTAAGTGTTTAAAATGTACTTGAGACAAACTTGTTCTGCTTCCCAAGGACCATCCGTGACGATCATGAACTGCACATCCACCCTGCATCGGTCCTCTACGCAGAGAAGCCGCCCCGCTGGTAAGCCCCCTCCTGCTCCTCTGCCTTGTAAGTGTGTTGAAGGCAAGGCCTAGTTCTTGTTCGTCTCTGGGTCCCCAGCGCCTGGAGTACAGGCGCCCAGTACACGTTTGCTGACTTTGTTCTACTGTGATCGGCTATAGAATTTCTGCTCTATCAAGGATCCCTTTAAGCCAGTGGTCTTATTCCTCTGCTCACTCATCCACTCAGCAAACATTCATGTGCACCCACGGACTAGGTGCTCTGTCCTTGCGCTGGGGACAGTTGTGCAGAGAGGAGTTCAGGTCCCAGCCCACAGCCTGACAGACACAGATGGGTGCCAGTACCTGGGGAGAAAGGCTTTGATAGAGGGGTGTATTTGATAGGTGGCTGAGGTTGGCACTTCATGTGCCAGGGAGTCAGGGCTGGCTGCTTCAGGGAGGAGATAATACTTGCTCTGGAAGCTGGTATCTTTTTTTTTTGCCATACGGCGTGGTATACGGGATCTTAGTTCCCCGACCAGGGATTGAACCCATGCCCCCTGCAGTGGAAGTGCGGAGTCTTAACTACTGGACCGCCAGGGAAGTCCCTGGAAACTGATATCTATATTAATATATGCACTCCTAAAATCTGAGGATTTAAATTACCTTCTTGGCTCTTTGGTGTCTGTTACCTCAGCCTCAGGCAAGCCTTTTTTAATAGAAGTATAATTTATATAGATTGGAAGAGTATTGACAGCTGTGTTCCCCACGTAACCCATACTCCTAGTAAGATATAGAATACTTTCATCTCTCTAGAAGGTTCCCTTGTGTCTCTTTACAGTTAATTCCCAGCTCCTTTCAGAATCAGTGAGCCTTTGCTTCTATTTCTGCATTTTCTAATACATTAGGCTCTGTTCAGAGTTCTGTAAATAAAAGCATAAGGATCCAGAGGGTCCTGTGCTGATAACTGAGGTGTCCTGGAAATCACTTAGGACTTAGAGAGTCTCCTCTGTAAAATGGACACACTGGTACCCACCACTCAGGTCATGAGGCTTAAGTGAGCAGCATGAATGCATTTGTTTAGTGTAGTGCCTGGCACACAGAATAGATAGAAACGTGTTAAAGGTAAAGGGGAAAAAACTCGTCATCTCTAATTGTTGTGGTTCTGACTCTCATCATAAGATATAGGAAATTAGCTCATGTTTTCTTCTTGTTTCAGGGTTATCTACAATGAAGTTATCCAAACCTCCAAGTATTACATGAGAGATGTGACCGCCATTGAATCTGCTTGGTTATTAGAGCTGGCCCCTCACTTTTATCAACAAGGAACGGTAGGAATGAGCCGAGCCTGTCCCCCAGAACCACCTGTTACCTGCCTCTTTGTATTTTTAAATACACATTTATTTTCCAGTTTAATGTCCTAAACTTGCTGTCCCCTCCCCCCACCCCACAGTGGTACACAGGGTGAAAGGCCATTACCATGGTCCCAGACCATTCTGGGTGAAAGCACCGTACCATTGCTCGTGGTGAAGTGCATTTAAACATAAATCCCTCCAACTTACACGACAAAAAAAGAGAATGTATCTTCAGCTCTTCCTCTCTCCCTCTGCTCTTCTAAACCATTCCCAAAGAAGTTTTGTCACACTGGACTGTGTTCACAGGAAGCAGCACAAATATTTTCTGATGAGGATTGCCTTGCCAAGATGGTAAACACATGTGCAAGCTTAAACCCGAGGTGGTTTAAACGCATGGTGGGAGATGCCGAGCGCCGGCATCGCTGTGTATATAGTATATGCTCTTCTTCCACGGCAGACGTGCACATTAATTCAGCATCTTTGTCATCTCTGATCTATTTTGCTTTTAGACTGGTTTTCTACCTCGTTATGGGTCACATTTTCCTGCTTCTCTTGTCTAGTAATTTGTTGTTGTATGCTGGACATTATAGGTGCTTTGTTGTGAAAAGTTGATTTTGTTGTTTTTATAGAATATTGAGTTTTTTCCTAGTAGACAGTACTGGCAGATCAGTTTAATTCCACCAAGGCCTGATTTTAGTCTTTTTCAGGCAGGTCTAGAGTAGCCCTCCTCCTAAGACATGGGCTTTTTGATGCCTCAACTGAATGCCTAGGATGTTCATTGAGGTCTTTGCACTCTGGCTGGTCAGAGCTCCAGTGTCTCCAGCACTGTACAAATCTCCAAATCTCCATATCAGGTCACAACTCCCCAGTAACTAGTCTCTGCCAGCCTCATGGAACCTTGGCCTTCACATGTGCAGCTTAGCTTTCAGCCAAAGACTTAAGGGTGGTAGCTCTATGTAGGGTTCTGGAACTCCTCCTTTCTGATGGCCTGTCCTGCAGATTCCAGCTAGCTCAGCAGCTCTGAACTCTGATCTGTGTTCCCTCTGCCCAGCTACACTGTCCTCTATTTAGGGTTCACTTCCCTATGACAAGGTTTGGAGGGCCATGCAGAGACCTGGGATGACTATAAAGCTCACCTCACGTGTTTCCTTCCTCTCAAGGATCACAGCCCTGTGCTGTTACCCAGTGCCTGAAAATGATTGCTTCAGATATTTTGTCCAGTTTCACCATTGCTTACCACAGAAGGGAAACCAAAACCTGTTACTTCATCAAGGCTGTAACCAGACTACCGTGTTTTCAAACCAAAATTTGGCTTGATCGGTATATTTTAAAATTGGGAGATTTCACATTAAATATGGATTTCAAGATTCTCTTGAAAGAAATGTTAAATTTGCTGAGTTTCTGAGCCTGAGTTGCTGCCTGGCAGCAGTCAGCAGGGGCTGAGGAATGGCTGGCTGCCTGCGGTGGGTGAGTGACTCTCTCCAGGTCCTGCCTCACTTGTTTATTTCACTTGCTCAACTCTTCAAAACATTTGAGTTGTGATCCTATAAATGGAAAGATCTTCTCATCCCTCTCCCTCCAGCAATGTTAAGGGAAGTTTCTTTTAAAATCTTATGATATTTAAATCTTAAACAATATGACAAAAAAACCTTTCAAACCTGTATCATTCTTCACATATCCTCATCCAGATATTTCAGCTAGAAATGAGATCAACTGCAGGGACTGAGAAAAACGCGGTGTGTTGTCTCTGCTGTACTGGGCTGATAAGAGTAAACCTGAAGTGAAAGAAAATCTTTTTCCTGCAAACAACTCAGGTGGAAAGCAGCAGACTTCAGAAGTCCAAGAGCAGCTGTTAGACACGCAGACGAGAGGTTAAGGAGAAGGGCGCGCCGTGAGGGTGCTTGTTAGAGTAGCAGGAATCAGGGACTTAGAGAAGGGTGATTCTGAAGTGGCCTCAGGTTCAGTTAGACTCTTGGAGAACAGAATTAACCTAGAAGCGGAGTCAAAATGACAGTTCCTCTCAGTCAAACACACAAAGTTAAAGAGCAGATTGCCCCAGAACTTGGGAGAAAATGACAATGCCAAGTTTGCCTTTTTTCTCCAAATGCCTGTTTTTCAGCTCCTCCGCTCCGCTCTGATGACTGCCTGTGATCAGAGTATTTTTAGAGAGGCCGGGACCTCAGAAATCACCTAGGTCGACGACCTCATTTTACAGGCGAGGGCCCTAACCCTTCCCACACCCCAAGAAACTTGGTCCCTCCCTAACTAAACAGTCCAAAGGCACTTCTGCTATTAACTTGTCCAAAATGGATTGATTTCTCCGAGAGCCCTGCCGCTCTCCAGTGGCTGCCCATGCATGGTGGATGGTCCCTGGCTGAGCACAGTGTAGCACCTCGCAACCGTGCACAGCCCCCAGATCCTCCCCGGCTCTGTGCCTGGCATCTTTGGTGACTTTCCATTACCACTGTTTTTCAGAGTGTTGCCCTCACCCTGTAAAGAGGCCTGAAATGGTCCAGAGTCAGCTTTGTTTATACTCAACATTCTCCTCAGAAATGAGCACCAGAAATGGTCCCACAGGCATGATGACCTCACCCCCCATTCCCAAGCTAAGGCTGTGGGTGTCTACCATTAGTGGGAGGGGTCACGTCAGGTGAAGTGCACAGAGGAGGGAATTTGGAGAAATTCAGGAAGACCCACAGCTGGAGAGGGGAAGGCCAGGGGGACCTCCTGTTCAGAGATTTGCCTTTCAAGTCCTTAAATTTTTTCTCCTGATTCTGAGATACCTTTGGAATCTAGGGAAATCCCTCTTCACCAGGGCCTTTGCAAGAATCCATACTGGTCCTTTCTTGGGCATAAGCGGTTAGAAAGTGTGGCTTCTTGCAGCTCGTTTACTCCTGTGTCCTGTTCACTCGGCCACCCATCCTGTTGTGCTTGGTGGGGTGCTTCATCTTCTTTTGCACCTGCATTCTTTCAGGGCCTGCAGTTCTCTGTCGGCGAGGGGGATGGCTGTCTTGAGGCCATTGTAGGTGCACTAAGAATGGGGTTTGGGCATGGAGTAGGCTGGGGGTTGGCAGGCCTGCTCTGCTGGCAGTCGGGGGGTTGGGGAGTCCTCGTGTGAAGATCCTGCTGCGTGTTAGGGCAGCACATCTGGGGTATCTCCTGGCTGTTGGTGTATGATTATTAAGGGGGTATCAGGGATACCTCAGTTGGTGAACAGAGGACCTTTATTGAAATCTTCCGTTTATACTCCCTGCCTCAAATGCATATTTTAGGATTTCTAGCACTTTTGGCTTTACTTTAGAGTGTAAAGAATGCTTGTCTCCCCCAGTTCTATTATCTGATGCCCATGATTATAACGTTATGCTTCCTGGGTTATGTATACTGGTAGAGAGTGACATTTCCAAAAGAAAAACGTGTCACCAGGAAGTGTCCTTTTCCTGTGTGTCTTCCCCACTCTTGCGCAGGGCTCTAGGAGAGTAGGGCCTTGAGCTCAGGTACCTGACTTTAGTTGGCTGACCTCTTTGTTCCTAAGGGGAGAAGACCTTCCCTTGACCGTTCTCAAGAAATTCTAGGAAACGCACGGTGATCTGTGGCCCGAGCCCAGGCCCCAGAGCAGCACGGATATTGGGCTGCAGTGCTGGCCGTGGGGGGGGCGGCCTGGGGTGGAGGGAGAGCCGCGTCTCACTGACAGCTGCCCGCAGAGCCCCGGGGGCCCAGGTTGAGCCAGGGTGGCCTGACCTCGGGCTGTGTGGCTTACTGAAGGCCTGTTTCCTTTGTTGGTCGCTTGGGCTTTTTTCCTCTATTGCCTGAGGGGCAGGGCATTTACTGAGAAGGTGTGGGCCAGATGGAAGGTTTGATTTGGTCACTTCCGTGGGAACCATGTTGAAGTCTGCTTCCTTTGTCTGACCGACCCCAGCGATGACATTTTCTCTTCTCTTGTAGCACCTGTCCCTAAAAGCCAAGAGGGCCAAGGTCCAGGACCAGTGAGCAGAGCTGGGCTGGCGCTGCGGGGGCTGCTTGGCGCCCTCTCCTCCACTCTGCCGCCCCCCCGCCCCAGGGTGGGGGAGCTGGAGTCGGCTCCTGTGGACCCTTCATCGGCTCTTAAGTGGGCTGCAGCCCGTTCACAGCCCCTTCCCGCCCCTCAGCATCTGCATTCCTCGCTGGGATCCCAGAGGAGTTTGTGCCTGGGAGGGCATCCTGCCTCTCGGGGGCTGGAAGGCCCGCGCTCTTTGCTCACCCAGCACCCTCCCTGGCCCAGTGTGCCACTGCCACCAGGCGTGCAGCCCTGGCCCAGCTTCGTGGGGAACGAGGAGGAAAGCGGGCTGCCGCGGGCTGGAGCACCACGTGGAGGCGGGCAGAGGGTTTGTTGGGCTGGCTTTGCTTTCCCTGCTGGGGTCCCAGCTCCGTTGACCACTGAGGTCCGCGGCCAGGTGTGAACAAGCGTGTATCTATGAAGGCCTGAGACCCTGGAAACATGGTGGATTTCTGTCAGAATCACCCAGGGGCGTGTCTGGTGGGCACAGGGGCCCCCAAACCAAGCAGCTTCTGTTTTCCCTCTGCCCGTGTCACTATTTGTCAGCGGTCAGGAGACTTGCGAGGCTTGGCGATTGACAGAGAGGACCCATGTGTGCTGTGCTTTGTTAACACAGGATTTCTCTGCTTCACAAGCGGGCTTAGCTTCCCCTCCGTGCACAGTACCATGTCCTGATGCCATTAGTGAAAGCGCTTCAGCTCAAACCCCATCCCGGATCCTCTGTAGCAGAAATTCACAACAGTTTAGAGGCCCTAAGCTTCTGTAGCTCAGGAACATAACTTGTACGTTTGCCTTTTGTTTCCTTGGGTTCTTGCGAGAATGCCAGACGAGGTCAGGGGCTCTTCCAGCAGGCACTGGTGTCATTGTCCCCCGGGCTGCTTTGCTGTGATGATGTTTGCATTTCAACCCATGACTGATACAGATTGTTTTCCCCTTACTGTTTCAATGACATTTATTTTAAAAACAAGTAGCTCGAAAGTTTATTTTTGTACTGATGTTAGTTTGGATGAGCCACTTTTGGCACCAAATGTGTATGTCATTTTTATTTCTGTTTTATAAACATGTAAATAATAGTGATAACTTGTTAATAATAGTAAACCTTTATACTTAAAGTAAATGTATTCCCTCCCATCCATGGTTCTCGTGGTCTGTATTTTAAGATGGTCCAATTAATTCTTCCCAGTGAGGGCTTGACATTAGCTAAGAAACCAGATGCTTGGCACACAGCAGCCTTGGGGGGGTCACATGACCACAGGAAGCCCCATAAAGCAAGATCATGTGGCCAAATGCCCTCCAGAGCTTGTTAGAGCAAACATGGGATGTTGTTTAAATGAAGTCCCAAGGAAGTGCCAGTTCCTCCCGGTTTCCGATTGGGATCCTTATGGAGAAGGGTCAGAAATACTTCTATAAAGTCTGAATTTAGGACCAGGGCTGATGCTAAAGAGCTTCTGTTGGGATGGGAGGAGGAAAGGTGCAGAATCCACGTCCTCTGGTGGGCGAGACCGCAGATCAAAAGAGGCGATCAAGCACAGCGGTCCTGGCTGCAGCCCGGAGCCAGCGCGGCGTCACTGGCTGCCTCTGCCTGGGCGTCCCTGAGCCCAAGCACATCTGTGCCCCTGTACCCACACCAGGGCACGCCTCTGAGCTCTGTACCCTGTTTCACGTCGCAGCCTCGTGTGTGGAGAGGAGCCATCACCGTCAGAGGCTGGCAACCACGAAATCACGGCCTTGGCCCGGGGCCTTCTTTATGCGTAACTGCAGGACCACGTGACCTCATCAGAGAGCAGTGACCCAGCCTGGCTGAGAGAGGCCAGCAGGGCCCGATGGCCTAGCAAGCTCACAAGACTTTGTCCCCAGGTCATTCGACAAGAATGAGTCTCCTCAAGCCCCACATGGGTTTTAGGATATCGTTAGTGGAATTTCCACAGTACTGCGGTGTTTTCCTTCTGAAGCGAGCTGCTCGGGTGAGGCGGTGGAGGGGAGTGGTGTCCCGGAGGCGCAGGGGTGGGCGCTTTCTGTGCTTGTTCACACTCCGCTGGTTCCTTCTTGCAGCTGGTCTCCCTGAGGGCTGGATGGAGCCGTCACGAGGAGCCCCTGGTCCAGCCAGTGCTCCTGCCTGTCTCAGTACAGTCATCAGGTGCTGGCTGCGCACCTGGGCTGCGTGCACGGCACAGGGACGGGGCTGGAGGCCTTTGATGATGAGTGACTGGGTGAGGGGACCAGCACGGAGGCAGGGGACGAGGATGACAGCGTTGAGAGATTGCAGAGGCCACGGCGGTAGTTAGAAGCCAGGCAGCATCCAAAAGAAGCTTCCCCACGACAAGACCCTTCCTTGTGAACATACAGATCATGCTCACGTTCTGCTGCCCTGTCTGTCCCCACCCAGTTGAGCCTTTCACTTTGGCCATGAGCGTGGAGAGTCCCCCAGTCCCCCAGCTCCACGCTCTGGCATCAGCACAGCCTGCGACCAGCGCTGTTTTCCCTTGGTGGCCCACGTGCTTCCATTCAGTCTGGGTTCCCTTGCCTTCTGTCCCTGTTCCCAGCTCCGTTTTCAGGACGCAGTGCTGACGGCTTCTGGTCACTCATTTCATGGGGTTGAGTGGTGCGGCACAGGTCTGAGGTGCCTAAATTTGGATGACCGAGAGAGACCCCATCCTGGAACTATTGAACCAGATCTCTGACTGTGGGACCAGGGAGTCTGCAGTTGGAAAAGCTCCAGTCCAGATGATTCTAGTCATGTGGTGGATTGGGAACCACTGATAAAGGAGACAGATGTCGTGAGGACGTCAACCCAGGGAGGGAGGTGAGCCGCCAGCTGGGCAGTCAGAAGGAGCATCAGACTTGAGTGACAGTTTTTATACAGGTGGTACTCTAAGCTATACCAGGATCCACCCCAAGACCACTGGCCTGTTCCCCTAAAGCTCTGATCAGTGGGGTTGGAATTCAACTCCAGGCAGGTTGTGATGGTGGGCACCAATGTCGGCCCACGATGAGTTTTCCCGACTGCCCTCTCCAAGTGACAAATGTAATAATAAGCATTTCGTAAAGCTTAAAGTTATTCTATATAAAAGATCGTCCCATCCTTTAGTTTTTGTGTGTGTGCCAAAATGTTCTTTCTTTTAGAAAATGATGGTGATATTAGATGGTAGTTTAAAAAGATGTTTTCCTTGGAAAAATAAAACATCAACAATCTTACATCAGTCTCCCAATTAAAAACCAATTCAAAATAAAAACAAAAACTGGTTGATGAAATCCCCAAGTCCAGGAACCACTGGACTGTGGGCTAAGTGGACCGTGTGGGCCAGCTGGCAACATAGGCACCAAGCATCATAGCTCTGGGGAGATGGGCTGCCTTGCCAAGCAGCTGAATTGCAAGTGAACTTCTGGAGCATCAGGAGGACTACCTGTCTTTACATAATTGGAAGGATTCAAGGCAGCAGGACCAGCCCGCAGATCCCTTACTTCACCTTTAGCTAAGATCAGATACTTTCCACTCTCCAGTGAATCACCTGGATGTGTCCTCAGCCTTCCAACTTGTGCTGAAACAGGATGATGGAACTCTGGATTTCCTACCTGTTTAATCTCTTTTTTCCTGTCATTGGAACTGGAAATAGCCAATCAAATCATTTCATACTCAAGCCGGCCACGTGGGGGCGAGTAGCTAGTCTGGGTGGAGGTGTCCTGGAGAGGGCTTGGCCCTGGATCCTCATGGTCACTGCTCTGTCTGGCAAGCCAGGGGGATGTTCTGGCACCTCTGGTGAATCACGGAGATGTTGCCTTCTGTGTTCTTGGGTGGTATTGAACTTGTTCAAACAGGCTGTCTTCTCGCCTGCCAAAGAGATTCCAGGGCATCATTTTCCCTGGCCCTATGGCATCTGTGGCCTCAGCCTCACTTGTGGGCTCAGCTGAAGGCAGGGAGTGAGCCAGAGAGGCTGGGAGATGCACGAAGGAGTTGGTGTGGTGGTGAGGGGCTCGCTGGGGAGAATGCCCCAGAATCTCCATAGTTAGGCGAAGGCCCAGCATGGGCTGCTGCCCGTGGCTTGTCCGTGGACCATGGTCTAGGCAGTGGCTTTGAATACAGAGGTCCTGGCCAGGATTTTCCCTGGCCCCAGACTGATGGGGAGAACCATTACATGATCCAAAGACAGCCCAGGACCCTGCTTCTGGCCCACTGCACCTGGACCCCAGGGCCCCCAGGGGCAGGACTTGGCTGGTAAGGAATTACCAGTTTGCCTTCAGTTGGTTCCTTTGAGCCTTTTTCTCTCAATTTCCACTTGCTTTGTTTTCAGTTCTGAAGTACAGTCGGGTTTTCTTAGTACCTGCCCTGTGTTTACTCTTAGCTCTTTGTTTTTTGTTTTCATGTGTGTGTATGCTTTGTCCCTTTAACCTTTATTTCTCTGGCTTCTGCATTATTTCCCTTTTTGCCATGAAGTTTAAAAAAGAATATAGATGTATGTTATTTGCTTCATGTTTATACTGTTTTAAAAAACATTTTTACCTTCACATTTATTTTAACTTCTTGGTCTTCTTTACACTCTACTTATTTGTTTCTAACTTTTATTTTGTACTTTAGGTTAAAAAAATCTCATTCACTTTTTTGTTTTTGTTCTATAAATATTTTCTTCAACTATTTTTATTTTTTTATTTTAACTTATTAGTTTTAAATTCACCTTAACAATTTACTTCCCATTTCATTTTACTTCAGTTACTTTCTTCCTTTATATCTTAGTTTGCTTAATTTGTGTCTGTGGTTGGCAGAAGGCCTAACAGTAGGTGTGAGAGCGGGAGAGAGGATGTTTGCAATGATTGAAACCAGGAAAAGATTCACTGTCAAGAATGTACAAGGAATATACAATAAGAAAAAGACCACCCAACAGGAAAAAATGGGCAAAAGGGAATGAACAATTTATAGAAGCAGACCACAAAGTCTACCAAGCCTATGAAAAGCTGTTCAAATTAATCATCAGAGAAACACAAAACTAAAGCAACAATCCAGTTATCACTTTGCACCCGTCAGTTTAGCAAAACTTGCAGAGGTGGGTAATGCCAAGTGTTGGCAGGGATGTGAGGACCGATGGAGAGCCATCTGGCACAACTCATCAAATGAAGTGTGTGCCTGTCCCCCAATCCAGAAATCCCATGTCTGGGTAAATGTTCCCAACAGAATCCTCACCTGGGTCCATGAGGAGACGTGTGTAAGGAGGCTCGCCCAGGGTGGTTGTGGTGGGAGGGTGGTAGCGGTGGAGATGGCGGGGGTGGCGTGGGGTGGAGGAATGCCCATCGCCAGGAGAATGTGCGGGAAAACTCGGTGGATGACAGCGTGGAGTCATGGAGTATACGGAGCCGTTTCAAGCCACAGACAGCATATAGCACAGACCTGCAAAGCAGCTGAGTGAGAAAAGTAAGAAACAGATGCTGTAGTACCATGTACAGACGCTGAAAATACATGCACACAAGAAACAATAAAGCGTTTGCAAAAACCTGTACAAACGAAAAGATGCACATTAGAAGGGTTGCCTGTGGGGGGGTGAGGGGAGGATGGGAGTGAGGAATGGGGACAAAAGAAAATGAAAAGCAAAATGAAGCAAGATAGGATGGAAGAAGTCACCTCAGGTGTTCATCTGCAGGAGACCTGGGTTTTAGGCCATGTATCCATCCCTTCATTCCTTCCCTCCTTCCTTCCTTCCTTCCTCCCTCCCTCCCTCCCTCCCTCCCCCCCTTCCTTCCTTTCTCTCTCTTCATTCGTTCTTTCTCTCTCTCTTTCTTTTTTCATTCATTTATGGCTGCGTTGGGTCTTCCTTGCTGTGCACGGGCTTTCTCTAGTTGCGGTGAGGGGGGCTGCTCTTTGTTGCAGTGCGCGGGCTTCTCATTGCGGTGGCTTCTCATTGAGGAGCACGGGCTCTAGGCGCGTGGGCTTCAGTAGCGGCACGCAGGCTCAGTAGTTGTGGCTCGTGGGCTCTAGAGTGCAGGCTCAGTAGTTGTGGCGCATGGGCTTAGTTGCTCCGCGGCATGTGGGATCTTCCCAGACCAGGGCTTGAACCCGTGTCCCCTGCATTGGCAGGTGGATTCTTAACCACTGCACCACCAGGGAAGTCCTGACATGTGTCCCTTCTTATTCAAGGGCCCAGGCAGATGGCGGGTATGCAGTGTTGGCCACCCTTACCAGTGTTGACCTCAGTGGGCCTGCTGCTGGCCTTCCAGCTCAGATCTGTGCTGGAACCTCTTCTACCCTGGATGTGATGCTCCAAGGACACCATGACCTGCCTTAATGCTTACATTCTCCATCACAGCGATTTCCTACTCAGCTGTTGTTCTCGTTGTGACACCCTTTTAACGAAAACTCTACATACCTCCACTGTGGAGTTAGTTTTCACTGGCCATCTGAAAACCTGCAACAGCAGCGGGCCTTGGATGACCACCAAGGAAGGAAAGGCATGCAGCCCCTGTGGTCCCTCTCAGGAGAGGCAAATGAATTCACTGGAAAAACCCTCCCCAAATTTATGAATAGACAGACGCCAGAGTGGATGGTAGCTCATGGGATTTATCTGGGCAAAGCTTAGCCATATTTCCAAGACACATTTTATCCTTGTGAGTCCTTCCTCTTGATCAGCATCCTTAAGATGGAATTGATGCTCTCAGCCCACAGGGACCGTTATCCTCCATTTCAGCTCTTGGCACTGCTTCTGGAGCCTTCTTGCCCGAGTCAGCCTGGAGGCCAAAATAACAGGATTCGCCAAGGCTTTGAAAATCCTTTGATGATCTTTGATCATCTGAGGAGCTTGTGAGCTTCAGCTGTGTTTGCTGCCCCGAGGTGGGGCTCCCTCTCTCCTTGTTATTGGCTTGCTGGACATTTAGAACCAGTTTAATGAGCACCGATGCCTGGTTTTCTGAGAATTGCCTTGTAGGGGGAGAAATCTGGGCCAGGTTAACGAGGCAACATGCAAATTCGAAGAGGCCACCAGGGAACTTATTAAATGTAAGTCTTACTCTAAACTTTTCATTGCTTGGAGAAAGGATGTTATCAATCATCCTGGGTGTTCCTGACTTGGGCTGCAGACTCAGAAGGACGAACGGTTTACTCAGCCCAATTACTGAGATTCTGGAACCGTTACCTGTCCTGGTGGCGACGGGGCGGGGGTGGGTAGAGGGGGAGGGTGGGTGGAGGCACGGCGTGGGGAGGTGGGGGGTGAGGGGGGAAGGGAGGGTCATGGAAACCCATCTGCCAAGGAAACAGGGCAGGTTTCCTGTTCCCAGCTTTATTAACCAAGGTCAGCCATCCTGAGCTATGACAATGCCTGGCCCAGTTCTGAGGGGACAAAGATGGTGTAAAATTTTGACATTTGATCTTCGCCAATTGATTAGTCTGTTCCAGCCAGAATTAGGATGAGAGGGTCCTGCTTTCATCCTGACTCTCTCCTGACTGCTCTCCTGGTCTGTGCCCAGATGGCATTCTGACACCCATGAATAACTCTTGCAGGCCACGACGACACATACCCGTGATAGCACAGCTGGATGCCTCCTGAGTGGTGGGGGGCAAGTGGACTGAAATCTGAGCCAGAAGACCTGGATTAAAAACAGAAAACAACTCAGCCATAAAAAAGAACGAAACAGCACCATTTGCAGCGACATGGATGCAACTAAGGATTATCATTCTAGGTGAAGTAAGTCAGACAGAGAAAGACAAATACCATATGGTATCACTTATAGGTGGAATCTAAAATATGGCACAAATGAACCTACCTATAAAACAGAAACAGACAGACACAGAGAACAGACTTGTGGTTGCCAAGGGAGGGGAGGGGTGGGGGAGGGATGGATTGGGAGTTTGGAGTTAGTAGATGCAAACTATTACATATAGAATAAACAACTATGACATATAGAATGGATAAACAACAAGGTCCTACTGTATAGCACAGGGAACTATATTCAATATCTTGGGATAAACCATAATGGAAAAGACTATTAAAAAGAATGTATGTATTTGTATAACTGAGTCACTTTGCTGTACAGCAGAAATTAACACATTGTAAATCAACTATACTTCAATAAAAAAATAAATTAAAAAAATTTAAAAACCCCAGAAAACAAAAAAAGAAGAACTTTTACTGAAGTATAATTTACATATAATAAAGGCACTCATTTTATTTGGATAGTTCAGTGAGTTTTGACAAATATACAAACCCCAAATGACCACCCAAAGCAAGTATAAACACTTCTATCCAAAGACTTCCCTCCTGATCTTTTCTAGATAATTCCCCACCCCCACCCCCCTGGCCTCAAGCATCACTAGTCTGCTTTCTGCCACTATCAATTAGCTTTGCCTTTTCTAGAATTTCATACAAATGGAATAATTCAAAATATACTCATCTGTGTCTGGAGAAGACCCCCAGTCTCACAATCAGACAACTCTGTGACCCTTGGTAAGATACAATTTCCATCTTCGTCCCAGTTTCCTTATCTGTCCAATGAGGATAATAAGTCAGAACATCAGTCAATCAAGTGTGTGGTGCTGCTGGGGCGAGCGCCATCGTGGGGCTCTAGAAAGGTCCCAGGCCAGGAGCTGCTCAGTGACCTGGGGCCTCTGCTCTTCTTAGGGAGACTGTGTCCCAGCAGGCTTTCTGCTGCCCCCTCCCTGCATACCTATCCTGGCCTCCCCAGTCTGCCATGATCTGCAGGTTCCCACACCCTCGTCAAGGAGGCCTCATTTCATTAAATAAGAGAGGTGCAAAGACACCCCAGGAAAGGAGGGCATGCAGTGATGAGGGCCGCCCAGATGGGCAGAGGTAGCCAGAGTCTGAGCAGAGGGGAGCGATGTGGGTGTGTGAGGCGTCCGCGGAGGCCTGGCGTGGAGCCTCCCTGACCTTGGGGCTCGGGACCCTGGGTCTTCCCGCGGGGAGCAAGTGTGAGCAGGAGCTGTGTGGGGCTGCTGGACACTTCAGGTGAGCGGTGGCATCAGGGACAGACCCACCCAGACCTGCACGCACACTCACCCCACTCACCCCTACATTCTACTAGGTACTGATCGTCTTCTTCAGATGGGGCCCTGGGAGATATGGCGGTGAACACATCCCAGTCTCTGCTGCCTGGAGCTCACAGGCTGGAAGATGACTGCACATTCAGGCTGCACCCCATCCTTAGCCAGAGATGTGGAGGGTCCTCAGTGTGGCCCTCAGTTCCATCCCGCAGTTGGTCCTGTCAATCTGCTCAGCGTCTGTCGCCGCAGAGTGGGGCTGTGCTGCCCTCTGCTGGCCACGTGGAGGCAGTGACTCCCCAGACCTGGCGGTCCCAGCCTTGCAGTGGGCGGAGGGGAAAGGGATGTGTTTTGGTACCTTGCTTCCCTCACCCTGGCAGAGCAAACATGGAGGGGCAGGGCAGTGTGAAGAACTCTGCCCCAGTGCCCTGATCTCCTTGTCATTTCCTGCATGTCCCTCTATTCCCTGTAAGTGCCTGGATTTGAAAAGTGAGAGTTGAACCAACTCATGATGTTTTTCTGAGCCGTCTCCTGCACAGCTTCCCACGGCACCATCCTCATGGCCCCCCAGCTGCCGTAACTGGTCCAGGGAATTCCTTCTCAGCCATCTTCCCTCCAGCTGGGATGATGGGACCCATCTCCCGAATTTGAGGTGGAATCTAGCCGACACCTGAGGAGGCCGACTACTTGAGGCCAGGACACTGGAGAGGGCAGCCAGCAGGCACAGGTGGAACC
Organism: Balaenoptera musculus; assembly: GCF_009873245.2. Lineage (NCBI taxonomy): Eukaryota > Metazoa > Chordata > Mammalia > Artiodactyla > Balaenopteridae > Balaenoptera > Balaenoptera musculus. The sequence continues at coordinate 20,813,613 of NC_045799.1, read as the reverse complement.
CAGCCTCAGCCCTCCTGGCCCGGGGCCAGGCTGACCGTGAGGACATCATCTTGGAAGTGGATCCTCCAGCCCCAAATCGTCCAAGCCCCTTCTGAATCACCCTCATCTGTGGCCCCAGATAGCAGAGACAAGACATCCCCACTGTGCCCTGTCCGGATTCCCAACCCACAGAACCTGTGGGCATAATAAAGTGGTAGTTTTGTGCCACCAAGTTTTGGGGTGATGGCTATGCAGCCCCCAGAACACGACAGTCTTCCACATTAGATCCAGGCCATGACGGGCTAAATGGGCTTCTGAAGCCTGGTCTGGAAATGGAACCCACCTTGGTAAGGCTATTTCCTTGGGAGAATGGGTCCACTTCTGGCCAAGCAGCCTGAAGCTCTGGGGGCCTCCAGTCCCCGTGATTCCTAAGGGGTTGGTGGTCCTGAGCTGGTCAGCTCCATTTTCCGCCAAATTGGGTCTGTTTGACCCGTGTTTATTCTAACAGGAAAGCAAGGTTTTATGTGACAACCATTTCGTCTGAAGGGTCTTAAGTGGAGGAATGACATACTGAGATTTGGAATTACAGAAAGTGTCACGCACGTGGGGTAGGGGATCGGCAGGGTCGGGACTGGACAGGAGGGAAGGCAGGGACACCGTCAAGGACAAGGTTGCAAGGACACTGCCTTGGGGGAAGATAATCCCTCGCTCCTTTGTTCCTTGCAAGGAAGAATTGAGGCTCAGGGGCCAGGGGCCTTGGCCAAGGCGGATGCCTATCGCGCTGGGTCCCCACCCCCCGGGCTTGCCCGTGCTCTCGGCGGTGGGCCAACCTGCAGAGCCACGGTCCCTGCGCAGGGCGAGGCTGGTGCCCGCCCCGAGTCCCGGCCCCGGTTGCTGAGTCTAGTGTACCTCGCGCGCCCCCAGTGCAGGCGGAGGCGGTGGGACGCTCGGGCCGGTGCTGCACGCTGCCGCCGGCAGGGGGCGCTGGCGCCCCGCTTTTCCGCGGCCGGGACTCCCCAGTCCTGCTCTGGGTCCTGAGGCGGGGAGTGCCCAGAGCGGGACAGACCCCTGTCCTTGCCCGGCCCACTCTGGCCACCTGCCCCACCGGGACCGCTTCCCGCTGCCCTGGTCCCGGCCTGAGCGCCTCGGAAAGGAAGGAGCCTCCCCCGCACCGCCCACGACTGAGCCCCTGTTCTGCCCACTCTGCTCAGAGCTGGACTTGCCCTGCGCAGGTCCGTGAATCTTGACCACCTCCCGGAGTAAGACATGACTCTCCCCAGTTTACAGTTCATGATGCTACAAACAACAACAGAAATCAGATAGTACCAGCTAACCCGTATGGAGTTCTAATTATTGACGGGGCCTGCCAGGAACCTTCAGAGCCGAGTTGGGGCAGGCAGAGGAAGGGTGTAAGGCCCGCCCCTGGGAGGTGGCCACCCTCACAGCCCCCGGCCCCACCGTCAGGGTCCTTGCAGACCTGGGGACGTGGTATGGGGAGCAGGTGGGCCGTAGTAAATCTGAGGGGCCAGTGGGATGTGCAAAGCATCCCAGGGCACCCATTGTCTGCATTTTTGTTCATTGTGGCCATCCTTCCTGCAGCCTGAAGTGGCCAAAGTGCCTGTGTAGTGGCCCAGGTACAGGAGGAATGGCACCCACCAGGGAGCATTGCCCAAGGTCATGGTGCTCAGATCTCCAGCCTGACCACAGAACGGTGCCCGTCTGTGCCAGGGCCAGGAGGTTGAGGCCATGGCCACAGCCAAGGGCTCTTGGGGCCTGGCTCCGGCCCAGTCCAGGCCCCGGTCCGTTGGAGACCAGCCAGTGAGCAGTGCTGGCCTTTGAGCCACAGTGCAAGGGTTCAAGACCTGCTGTCACCACCTCCCAGCTGTGGGTCTTGGGCAGGACACCTAGCCCCTTGCTTTAAAAAGAAGATAATAATAGTACATCTCTGTATTATTCATGCCTTTGTGTGTGTGTGTTTTATGATGCTTTGGCATCCTGGTACCTTGCAGCCCAGGGAGGGACTGCCTCTCCTAGGTCTAGGTAATTCCTAGTAAACAACTAGCCGGAGCACACTTTTCACCTGCAAGTACATCAATCCAGAGCCTGCACGCCAATCATCTCCTTTATCTTACACACCAAACTGATATTCTCCCTGCCCTCCAACACCCCAGGGCCAGGTACAGCTATCAGACAGCTAGTGACAGCCCCGGTAGCCTGGAGCCCACTAAATTATTCAAACCAGCTAACCCTGAACTGCTTACCTTGTCTCGCCCATTCCTTCCTGTGCAAACCACAATAAAGGCTCTGGCCCATGCTTTCCCCTCCCTCCTCTGCCTCCAGACTGACTCTGGTGCTTCTCCATGTGGCCCTGCATGGTGGGACGTGCCCCCTCCTCTTGGAAACTGTGATTAGTAAACTCTTCTTTTAAGACATTGTCTCCTTGTCTGTCAAGCTAGCATACCTGATTCCAACAAAATCCCAGGCACATTTTAAAACAACCGCATAAGATTGTTGCAGGGATCAAATGACTTAACTTTTCTAAAATGCTTACGACAGTGCCTGACACACCTGGATGCTAAGCAAGGAGGAGCTATTATTATTACCCTCCTCTGCCCTGTTGGCACCAACTTCCACCCTCTGGGTGACTCTGAGCACGGCTGCAGCACGTGGTGCAGGCAGCACCAGGGGCCTGGTCACAGGCCAGCCAGGTGTTCTCTTCCCGTGGCAGTAGCGCCGAGCACCCCAAGCTGACAGTGAGTGCCAGGTGAGGACGGAGAGCTCTCGGAGCCAGAAGAGGGGACCCACATTTGCCATTTGGCTGAAGGGACTAAATCCCTAATCAGGGTCTCCAGCAACCCCCCTCCCCATCCCACACCCCTGAGAACCCCCAGTTCAGGGGGAGAAATCACCCCTTGATATTTACCCCCAATGATAATTACTCAATCATAATCATAATAATACTGCAGTGACCAGGTGCTGTGCTGGCATCTTGTATCAGCATTTCTCAAACTTTCTGGCCTGAAGAACTCTTTACACTCTTAAAAATTATTGAGGATCTCAGAGCTTTTGTTAATGTGGGCTGTATCTGTCACTATTTACCATTCGAGGAGTTAAACTGAGAAACTGTAATAATATTTGTTCATTATTTATTTAAAATCACCATAATAAACACTTTACATATTAACATAAATATTTTATGAAAAATAACTATATTTCCCAACACAAACATTTTAGGGAGAAGGAAGCAATGGCATTGTTTTACATTTTTGCAAATCTCTATAATGTCAGGCTTAATAGAAAACAGCTGGGTTTTCATACCTGCTTCTGCCTTCAAGATTTGTGATATCACATTTCATGTAGTCGCTGGAACACTACACTACACTAAGAGTAAAAAAAAAATCTTTAATTGAGAGCAGAAAAAAATAAGTAGCATCTTAGTATTATTACGAACATTGTTTTAACTATTAGGGACATTCTGGGAGGGGACCCCCAGAGGTCCAGAGGACATACTTTAGAAACTGCCGGCTTATACACATGATGGGTAGGTCCTAATATGCCCCAGCTTTACAGATGAGGAAACTGAGGCACATGGGGCTTAAAGTGACTTGCCCAAGGTCACACAGTTGAGATTCAAAGCCAGGTTGCTTGGGTTGGTCAGGGGGAGTCACTGGGAAAAGACCTTGACTTTGGTGTCTGTGGCCCTAGTACTCAGCCCTGAGAGACAGGGCAGAGCCTGAACACAGACAAAGCGAGCTGGGCAGGGTGGGCCTGCGGGGAGGGGAGCTGGGTCTGAAGTGAGGGGGGGTTGGGGAGGGGCCCGGGGGATCCGTTAGTCACCAAGGGGTCCCGGTGACAGGGCTGGAGATGGCAGCTGGCGGCGGATGCAGACTCCAGCTGGAAAATCAATAGGTGATCAGCAGTCCAGGGGCACCGCTGTTCATCGGGTGCGCAGGGATGCAGGGGCGGGGGCGGGGGGCCCGGAGGAAATATCACTGACCCCCGGCAGGATTGATCAAACAGCCAGACACCCAAGGCCAAACTCACTAATAAAGTGAGACGTTCAGCTCAGCCAGGCAGCTGCTGGCTGAAGGTCTTAAAAAAAAACCGCTTAGCTGGGGAGTTCTTGCTAAACTGTCTTTGTTTCTTGAGGCCAGTGGGAGGGAGGACTGGCCGGGAGGAGGCCTGGCTTGGCTGCTGTTTGACCCACATCTCTTGGCTTGATGTGGGCCTGGACCATGGAACCCGGGGCCCACATAGCCTGTGTGTGTGTGGGCGCGAGCGCTGGCTATGGCACACACCATTTACACACGGCATGTGTGTGCACAGACATGCACGCACTACAGCACATATGTGTACAAATGTGCCTGGGCATGTTTGTGCATGCATGTGCAATACTATAGCATGTATAACATCCACACAACATGCATGCACAGACATGTTACAGCACATATACATACACAGGCATCCTGCATGTTTGTGCATGCATGTGCAAGTGCCAAGCATGTATCATGGCCACGTGGCATGCATGCACATGTATGCATATTACAACACTTATGTGTGCACACATGTGGCCATACACCTGCTACATGTATGTGCACCTGCAATAGCATACGCTGTGTGCATTTGAGGGAGGAGCATGTGTGCTTGTGGGTTAAACTCTTTCTTCTGCATTTTTCACTAATGTCACTTCTTCTGCCTATAGCCCCAAAGATGCAACATTTGTAATGACAGTTATGATTATTGTGGGGGGAATGGAGAGAGAAATGGAGACTGGAAAACCGTATCTAAAAAGCCCAGATGTACAAAATAGAGATAAAATGTAGATGTGGAAAGCAAGGAGGAGGGGAGAGAAAAAGTGAAGAGAAAAAGTCTACTGGTATATGGAGCAATTAGATGGACCATACCAGTACCAATGGGATTAGAATGGACTTGACATTTTGCAACTTGAGGAACAGCAGGAAGACAGAGGCTGCTCTGTTGGCAGAATAAAGAGCTTGGAGTGTGTACTGGGTTGAATGTTGGAGCCCCAAATGATATGTCTACCAGGAACTTGTGAATGTGACCTGCTATGGTCTGAATGTTTGTGTCTCCCCTCAAGTTCACGCTGAAATCCTAACCCCCAAAATTGATGGTATTTGGAGGTGGAGCCTTTGGGAGGTGATTAGGTCATGAGGATGGAGCCCTTATGAATGGGATTAGTGCCCTTATAAAAGAGATCCCACAGAGCTCCTTAGCCCCTTCTACCATGTGAGGACATTGGAAAAGGTGATGCCTATGAATCAGGAAGAGGACCCACACACAACCATGCTGGCACTCTGATCTCAGACTTCCACCTTCCAGAACTGTGAAAAAGAAATTTCTGTTGTTTATAAGCTACCCTATCTGTAGCATTTCCTTATAGCAACCCAAACAGACTAATATATAAACTTATTTGGAAAAAGGGCCTTTGCAGATGTAATTAAGGATCTCAGGATGAGATCATTCTGGATTACCTGGGTGAGCCCGAAATCCAATGACTTGTGACCTTATAAGAAAAGGAAGAGAAACACAGAGGAGAAGGGGATGTGAAGACAGAGGCAGAGATTGGGGTGACATATCTTCATGCCAAGGGACGCTAAGTATTGCCAGTGGCCCCCAGAAGCTCAAAGAGAGACGTGGGACAAATTCTCCCTCAGACACTCCGGAAGGAACCAATCCTCCTGACACCTTGATTTTGGACTGGCCTCCAGAACTGTGAGACAATACTTTCTTGTTGTTTTAAACCATCAAGTGTGAGGTACTTTGCTATGCCAGCCCTAGGAAACTTATATATGTGGGTAGAATGCCGTTCTCGAAGAAATGAGAATTGACGTGTGAAAGGGGCTTCCACTCACTCTGTGTCCCTGGAGGAATGTGAAACCTACAGACACCCAGCCTCCAGCTCTTAGTGACGAGGACTTTCTACAGTCAGGGCTTCAGGGCTGGGATGGGCTGTGTTGGGAAGGAAGGAGCACTCCATCGCTGATATGGCCACAGAGGAGTTTAAGCATCTGTTACATAGTTGAACTTGAGCCTCCTCCAACCTTGAGAGTCTGTGCACTGGTGCAAAGAAAGAGGTAAAAGTCTCGACTGATGGCAGAGGACCTAGAGTGGGTGCCCAGGTAGGTATCCTGATCGATGGTGATGATCCTTGGTAGAAAAATGGGTCTGCAGGAGAGGAGGCTGCTGAGAGCTTGGCTGCTGGGCGGGTGGAGCATCTCCTGGGCTCTGTCCTTGCTCTGTCCTAGAAAATCCCAGCTCTCTTCCAGTAAAGTCATCTCCATGTGGTTGTTGCCTTGAACACGATCTTCACAACCCCCGAAGGAACAACACCTCTCCCTGAACCACGATATTTTCCCAACCAGAAACTTGCCGTTCCAAATCCATCAACATTGGTTTGATATTCTCTTCCCACTTCTGCACCAAGAGCTGGTGTGGACAGAATTCATCGTGCCAGGGACAGGTGCATGTAACTGACTGTTCGGGCAGAAAGAAGTTAACTTTTTTTTTTTTTGACATGTACCTTTCAGATTGGCAATGGGTGTTGGCGTGGGTGTGGGGAAATGTCATACTTACATGTCCGTTAGGGGAGCACAAATCGTTACAATGCTTATGGAGAAAAATTCAGAAATGCCATTGAGATTTAAAATCTGAACGATGGCTTTGGGTTTCTTAGCCCTCAAAACTCAGCTGGGCAAGAAATGCAAGTTTTTGTTATTCTGTAACTGAATCTGGTTTCTGTTGCAATATCGTCCCCTCCCTCCCAATTATGCAGAAAATTAACCAGTTGGGCAGAAAGTTATTTCCAGTTAATTCAAGATAAACTCACCACTCGAGGGGGTCCTCAGCCAATTAAAAGTTCTTCTCTAACCCCCTTCTTCCTTGGGAGGCACTGTATTTGGGGTTGATGGGTGCTTATGTAGTCGGTTTCGGCTGGGTCGTCACCCCTCCCCTCAGGATGGTGTCTGTGTCTGCAGCCAGTGATGGATTTGTCTGCGGCGTTGAGACCCCCGCTCTGCCTGACAACTCACTGCTCTGTTCTCAGAAGCACAGGAACACTGGACTGTTCCTCCACGCTACTCCAGAGCCATGAAAAGTTGTGGCCTTAGAGTGATATACAGGCTGATACAGGTCGCCTTCTGCCAACTCTGCTAGCGCGACTGAGGATTGCAGACCGGAAATGGGGCCCAGGTCACCTTTGCTTTCAGATCCCAAATCTCACCGGAGGTCCCATACTTAGCGCTAACCCCGAGCAGTCTGCAACACGTGTGTCTTCTCCTGGAGGCTTTCATCCACTTCTAACTTTCCCTTCCACTCTCTGACCCCTCCCCTCCTCCTAGTTCAGACCATTTTCCTTGTTTTAATTCCCTGGATGCAGGAAGAAATACTCCTTCAATAGACACTCTTCTGCATCTTCCCTCTTGAACCTAAAAGCCAGAATGTCCCCTCTTGGTTTTCCTCCACTCAGCCCCCTCTGGCAGGCTGGTGCCTGGGTGGGGAGAGTGTCTGGGGAGGGGGAGATAAAAAGCAACAGGGTTCACATAATATTTGCTCTTTGTGTTTCACTCTTAGGAAATATCTACAACAGGCAAATTCCTAGAGACAGAAGGTGGAATAGAGGTGAGCAGGGCTGGGGAGAGGGGCGAATGAGGAGCTACTGCTGATGGGAGTTTAGTTTTGGGGGGATAAAGCTTTGGAGATGGAAAGTGGGGATGGTTACACAACATTATGAATGTTATCAATGCCACTGAATTGTACACTTAAAAACAGTCAAGATGGCAAATGTTATATATATATTTCACCCCAATAAAAAATAGTTTAAAAAAAGCAACAGGGCAGAAAAGTCCCATATTGATGAATTCTTGACAACAGCTTTCTGACCCTGAACAGACCCTCCACCTGGGGAAACCGAGTCTCTGGAAAGCCTCGCCGAGGTGTACAGGGTTGTGTGCGAGGAGGCAGGTAGCAGCCTGGTGTGCCTCAGAGAGACACGGGGGACAACCTGAGTATCCATCTGGGGATGGGGGTGGGGTGGGATTAACAATGAGCCCTGTTCCGAGCATGCGCTGACTTGGAAGATATTGATGAGTTATTGTCGTGGGAGCAGAATAATGCGCGGTTGCACTGTTTGTGTAAAAACACCTGTATGTATAGAGTGGGTGTGAATTTGCTGGACATTTGCGGTAAAGGCAATGTTGCCTCCCTCCCACTCTCCCTCCTTCCCTCAGTCTCTCTCTTTTTTTAAAAAAAAAAAAATTATTTATTTGGTTGCACCGGGTCTTAGTTGTGGCAGGTGGGCTCCTTAGTTGCAGCAGGCGGGCTCCTTAGTTGGGGCACGCGAACTCTTAGTTGCAGCATGCATGTGGGATCTAGTTCCCAGACGAGGGATTGAACCCGGGCCCCCTGCATTGGGAGTGCAGAGTCTAATCCACTGCACCACAAGGGAAGTCCCTTTCCCTCTCTCTTTACCAGACAGAGGTTTTTATTTGCCTTCATCACCATTCTTTCCTCTTTCACTAGCTGTGGGTTTCTAATCCACATCTCTGCTGTGAGCGATAATCTCTTTTGTCTTTTTTTTTTTTTTAATAGTAGTTTTTAAAAACTTTCTTTTCTTTTTTAAAAAATTTATCTTATTGAAGTATAGTTGATTTACAAGGTTGTGTTAGTTTCTGCTGTACAGCAAAGTGATTCAGTTATACATATATATGCATTCTTTTTCATATTCTTTTCCATTATGGTTTATCACAGACTATTTATCACAGGCAATATCACGGGTGTCCTGAACTATTTCCCTGTGCTATACAGTAGCACCTTGTTGTTTATTCATTCTCTATATAATAGTTTGCATCTGCTAATCCCAAACCCCCAATCCTTCCCTCTCCCACTCCCTCCCCCTTGGCAACCACAAGTCTGTTCTCTATGTCTGTGAGTCTGTTTCTGTTTTGTAGATAAGTTCATTTGTGTCATATTTTAGATTCCACATAGAAGTGATATCATTCTTTTGTCTTTTTTTAACATTAAAATGTTGTGAGAAATAACTAATATACAGAAAATTGCATAAAACATAAATGTCCGGTTTAAATCAAACACGTGTGCACCTACCATCCAGGTCAAGGAATTGAAGAGCGCCTGCCCTCTGTATTCTCCTCCCCAGTCAACCCCTCCAAGAGGTAACTATTATCCTTAATTTTACAAGAATCATTATTGCTTTAAAAAATCTTTTCATTTTTAAACAATTTTAGGTGGATAAAATAACTACAAAAAAAATACCGAGAGTTACTGTGTATGTCTCACCCAGCTTCCTCTAATAAAAACATCTTCCATAACTGTGGTATGTTTACCAAACAAAGAAAGTCATATTGGTACAATACTGTGAACCAAACTACAGACTTTATTTGGATTTTACTAGTTTTTCTACTCAAGTTCTTTTTTTTTGTTATTGTTCCAGGAGCCAGTCTAGAATCCCACATTGCATTTAGTTGTCACGTCATCTTAGTTTCCTTGGGTCTGCGACAAGGAAATCTTTCCTTGTTTTTCATCACCTTGAAACTTTTGAAGAGTCCTGATGAGAAATTTTTTTTTAAATTTTTTTTATTTTTACAAGAGATAGAGTGACACCAAGCATTGTACATGGATGACCACAACAAAAGCAACAATGATTGCAATTACCACACATGAAACACACTCATACTATGTCATAATATTGATGAGAAATTTTGCATTATCCTTGCTTTTCTTTATAATTTTTCTCTCCTAAGTATGTATCCCTGAATAATATACTTTAGTTTTGCCTGTTTTGAATTTTATATAAGTGGAATAATATCATATATATTCTTTTGCATATTACTTTTTAAAATTTAATGTTATGTTTTTTGGGGATTCATCTGTGTTTTTGTGTGTTGTTGCAGTTCATTTCCTGGCTGAGTATTATTCCATTGTATGGCTCTACTATATTATAATAATAACAGGACAATGGCTATAATTGAACCATTTTCCATTTGACAGACTTTTGGATTATTTCCAGTTTTGGGCTATTGCAAACAATGCTGCCAGGTGCATTTTTATTCCATGTCTCCTGAAGTCCATGGGCCCCTTTTCTCTAGGGAAAATTTCCAGGAAAGGAGATCTGGGTCACAGTGCATGTATATCTTCAACTGGACCAGATACTGCCAGACTATTTTCCAAAGTTGTTGCACCAATGAACAGCCCCACTTGCCGTGTCTTAGAGTTTCCAAAGTGCCACATCACCATTTTTGGAAATTGAATTGAATCAGTCAAGGTCCTGGCAAGTAAGTGATGTATATAAAGGGCTTAGACCAATGCTAGGGTTTAATTTAAGAGAATCTAATGGAGAGACTATTTAGAGAGGGTGGGCGGGATTAAAGGAGCCCGGAAGGGCTGTGAAGGCATCCAGACACTAGCAACAGCAGGGAGAGGAGAGCAGGGAGGACAGGAAGTGGGGCTCCTCGAAGGAGCTGTAGGCACAGAACCGTGCTTCTCAACCACTATTCATCATTGTCCCATTGTAGGTTGATTTGTTTCCCACCCAGGATATGCCTAAGTCCTAACCTCCAATGCCTAGGAATGTGACTTTATTTAGAAATAGGGTCTTTGCAGAGGTAATCAAGTTAAGATGAGTTCTATCTTAGGTAGCTCAGGCTGCTCTAACAAAATACCATAGACTAGGGGGCTTAAACAGCAGACCTTTATTTCTCACAGTTCTGGGGGCTGGGAAGACCAAGATCAAGGTGCTGGCAGATTTGGTGTCTGGTGAGGACTCTCTTCCTAGCTTGCAGACGGCTGCCTTCTCGATGTGCATTCATATGACCTTTCCTCATGAAGAGTGAGAGAGATTGCTCTGTTTTCTCCTAATAAGGACACTACTCCCATCATGAGGGTCCTACCTGCATGACCTAATCTAGACCTAATTACCTCCCAAAGCCCCCACCTCTTAAAACCATCACATTGAAGGTTAGGCTTCAACATATGAATTTTGGCGGTGGGTGGAGGGGACACAAACATTCAGTCCACAACAAGATCATGCTGGATTAGGGTGGGCCCTCACCCAGTGACTGGTCCTTATAAGAAGAGGGGAATTTGGACACAGAGACACAGGGAAGGGGGCCACATGAAGAAGGGAGCAGAGATTGGAGTGTTGCTGCCACAAGCCAAGGTACACCAAGGATCTCAGCAACCACGTGAAGCTGCAAGAGGCGAGAACGGGTTCTTCCCTAGAGGCTTCAGAGGAAGCTCGGTCCCACTGACACCTTGATTCCAGACTTCTTGCCTCCAGAACTGCAAGAGAACAAATTTAGTTGTTCCAAGCCATCAGTTTGTGCTACTTTGTTACGGCAACCCTGAGAAACAAATACACCCCTCCCAGGGAGGAGCCTTTGGAGACTTTTTCCCTCCTTGCCCCATAAAATGTCAATATCACGGATGTTCTGAATATCTGGTTTTGTGCTGAGGCTCTTTGGAAGGTCACAAGCCATCATAATATGTGAGGCTTTCACTCCCTGAGAACCAGTGGTCACCCCATTGGGGGAAAAATCGCTCCCGTTGAGACTGTACAGACTAGAGGGGACAGACAGACTGAGGGTCGGCAGAGAAGGAGCTGGGGATGGATGCCTTTCACATCTCTCCTCCAGAAACCAATGGGCGTGGGTGCTGTCCATTGACGTCGGCTCCTGGGGCAGAGCTGGGCAGAGAATGGATGGGGGTAGCTACACACGGACAACCACCAGCTCACAGACACGCTTGGCTCAAAGTCCCTGCTGGTACTGCAGGGGGGCGTCCTTCCTCCGCTGGAAATGGATGAGAACCCCCAAGGCTGACGTGGCCCAGCAAAACGGGAAGGAAGTTTGCTTTTCCATCCAGGTGGCCTCTGCTGGTGTTCCTGAACCACATGCTTATCTGAAGATGGGCAGCTCCACTTCCTCTGTGCCAAGCCGGGTCTCTTCGTGAGGTTGTGGCAGTCGATGCCAGCATCCCTGGGCACCCTCCAGCCCTCCCTCCCGGGTTGTAGCTCCCCGTCCCTCTTCCCCTGCCTCCCTTCTCTGCTACTAGCCTTGGAACTCTACCCCCTCCAGACCCTCCAGCTTTATCATCTCCAGGCGTCTATATGGAAAGGCAAAAAGCCCAGATGGAAATTAGCATCTTAGGGGTTACAAGAGGCAGTAGAGCGCAGTAGATAAGAGTTTGGGTTCCAGGCCAGAGTGCCTGGGTTTGAATCCTGGTTCTGCTACTCACTGGACTCTGGGCTGCAGCTTTCTTATCTGGAAATGGGATATAATAGTATCTACTTTATGGGGTTATTAGGAGTCTTCAAAGAGCTAATGGACATAAAGTGCTTAAACAGTGCCTGGCACATAATCAGTGCTGTGGAAGGGGTAGATCTATTATTACCCTGCTGGGCGTATCTATATTTGTATGTGCCCATAGAAAGTTCTAGAGTAATAGTGCTACCTGGAGAGTAGAGCTGGGCTTACAAGAGAGGGACTTTCACTTTTTATTTTGTATACTTTCATATCATTTAAAATTTGAAAAACAAGCATCTAGCACATGTAATAATATCTTAAAATATTTTCCTTAGAAATGTTAACTCTTTAGAAGCAAAACATATGCTTTTGCAAAAAAAAAAAAGATAAGATTTGCACCATTTAATGTAGAATACAGGATGTGACAGACGGTCATCAATCTCCGTTTCACTGCATGTGTGCTTTGAAAGCTGAATTTATGAGTGTGCATGGGATTGAGGTTGGACTTGCCTGCTCCCCTAGGTCCAGGGCTCCCTAAACTTCTGCTGGACACGGTGCAGGGATGGAGTCCTGGCTTGCAGCTCCCCTCACTCATCCATTGCGGGGGCCCCTAGAGCCCCCTACCTCCCAGGACCTGCCCTGGTTGCCAAGGAAACGGCCCTTTATTGAGTGGAGCCATCCCCAACCCAGCCCGGTGATTTGTCCTTGTCTCATTATTATTACTCTTTGCATTTCCTCTTTGGATGAGTAATGGGGGAGGGTCGGGGGGTGGGAGGGCACCGGAGCCGAGGAGCAGTGATTTGTGGGGTCGGCAACTCATCTATGAGAGGATGACATTTATCTTTCTGGAAGCAGAAAACCGCCCAGTGGAGACGATTCCACCGTTCCCGTGTGGATCTGTTTGGGTGTTCACACACTGGTAAGGAGTCACCTACCTGGAACGTGCGTGCGTGTGGACTCACGGTGTGGGAATGAGCGTACAATGCGTGTCCAGCAAGCAGACCTCTCCCAGCCAGGACACCTGTGTGTGTGTGAGTGGTTACTGTGGGCTCACTGTATACAGATCCCAAAGCTGTGTGCCCACGTCTGTGTATGTCTGCATGTGTGGGCACCTTTTCTACCGAGCAATCTAACCTAGCTGTGTCTGCTTGCGTGCATTCGTGTGATAACCTTGGGTGTACACATTGCAAACAAAGCGAGGAATACCCGCGTGTGTCTGCCTGTCTGCATGTGTGCACATTGACTACATAGCTAGCAAATGTGTTTGTATCTTTTTTTTACACTTATTTATTTATTTATTTATGCCTGCGTTGGGTTTTGTTGCTGCGCGCGGGCTTTCTCTAGTTGCGGTGATCGGGGGCTACTCTTCGTTGTGGTGCGCGGGCTTCTCGTTGCGGTCATGCTGAGCTTTGAGTCACACAAACCACATGACCTGAGAGTGAGAGAGGGCTGGTGCTCAGAATAAAATCGGGTGCTGGAACCAGAGTAAAGAGCAATGGAAGTGGGGCAGGCAGGACCCGTAGATGTGGACCACAGATCCCATCTCATCTCTGCCTCCTCACTGACTATTTGACTTCTAATATCGGGAGCTTGCTCACTAATCCAGCCTCAGGTTTGGCCCTGACACCTTTTTTTTGGTTGCCTGGAGTAGAAAATTTTGCCCTAACCTTATCTAGCCCTTTTCCCATCCTCATTACCAAGGAGCACTGTATTAGGGTTCTCCAGAAAAACAGAAATAGGATGTGTGTGCGTGTTCGTGTAAAATTTACATATGTTGTAAGCATATAATATATGAGGAGATTTATTAAAAAGAATCAGCTCACACTATTATGGAGGTGACAAGTCCCAAGATCCAAAGAGTGAGTCTGTAAACTGGAGACCCAGGAGAGACAGTGGTGTTTTTCCAGTCTGAAGATCCCGGAAGAGCCAGTATTTCAGTTTGAGTCTGAGGCAGGAAACAAGCTCATGTTCAATCCAAAGGTCATCGGGCAGAAGGAATTCTCTCTTACTTGGTGGAAGGTCAGCCTTTTTGTTCTATTCAAGTCTTCACCTGATTGGACAAGGCCCACCACATTAGGGAGGGCAATCTGCCCTACTCAGTCTACTGATTTAAATGTTCATCTCATCCAGAAACAGCCTTCACAGAAATGCCCAGAAAAATGTTTGGCCAAATATCTGGGCACTCTGGGTCTCAGTCAAGTTGACACATAAAATTAAGTTCTGCAGGTACCAAGCAGATCAGCTCTGACCCTCTCTCAGGTGAGCATGCTGGGCTGAGTCGGAACCCTGACTGGACATCCTCTCTGCGCCCTGAATGACCTTTATGCCTACCTCTGAGTAGGTTATGTGGCTTGCCTGCCTGTATCTCACCCCAAAATATTGTCTTTTATTTTTTCATCAGGGCTTAAGTGAGGAGCTGGGGGATCCAAGGAAGGCCTGTTCCCAGATTCCCTGCACAGGCCCCAGCTCCGTCAGGGCTCTGCCCCCACCCATCCAACTCCATCCTCTTCTGGGCCCTGGGAGGCTGCCCCCTAGAACTGTGTCTCTTAAGCTACTTGTGCTCTCGCTTCCGAAATGGGGGGGGGTGTTAAAGGAGCCCCAGCAGGATTGGAGGGGAGGAGGAGAGAGAGCCGGGGCCCATCCTCCTGCCCCCTGCTCCTCCCTGCAGCCGTGCTCCTCTTCCATGGAGGCAGCCCTCCTGGGGGGATGCATTCCAGTGCATTGTTCCTAACCTTCTCTCGCCCCTCAGGTGCAGAGATTGGGGTTAGCTCAGGTGTATAGTTGCAGCAACGCCCCCTCCCACCCAGTGCCCTCACCTCTGTCTTGTCCGCACCTCTGCCTATAGTCCCCTCATTATGTCTCCTCAGAATCCCTGGGGAGTGCGCTGAGAGGGCTTCCTGCAGGGAGCCAACTGGGGGGGTGGTAGGCAAGAAGGTAGCCGAGTCCTGAGAGTCTAGGTGGCCTGTCCCCCACCCCCCAGGCACCAGCAGGTGTGAGCAACACCCTGTGATCTGAGAAGGCTCCAATCGGCCTGGCAGGGGTCACCCTAAGCTAACCCCACCTCTCTTCACTGGGATGAGGAATTTGGGCCGAGCTGAGCTGGGTCACTTTCTCTGCTGCCTCTCATTAGTTGCGTGACCTGCCAAGTCAGGTGACCTTTCTAAGCCTCAATTGCCTCATCTGTAAAGTGGGTGTAATAACACCTTCTCAGAGACCACGGTCCATAGATTACTTCATCCTGAACAGGGGACTCTGTCTTTGGGGAGAATTAAGTTTGGCCCTTCGTTCATTCATTCATTCACTCATTCATTCATTCACTCATTCATTCATTCATTCATTCACTCATTCACTCAGGGACTGCCTTCTGGCCTCCACAATGTGCCAGATTGTGTGTGATCATTATCCATCAGGTTAGAAGCAACTTCCTTCCCTTTACTCCTGTCTTCTAGTCTAAGGACTTTTAAGAAAAAATTCAACTTTATTGAGGTATAATTTACATAAAATAAAATCCACACATTTTAGGTTTATGGTCAATGACTTTTGACAAATGTATACACCTATGGAACCCCACCCCAATTAAGACACAGAACATTTCCATTGACTCTGGAAGGTTCCCTCGAGTTCCCTTGTGATTAACCTCCCACACACCCCCCCACCATTAAACAGCCATTGGTCTGATTTCTATCCTTTTCCCTCAGCCTAAGTTTTCATTTATTTTATTTTTGCTGGCACATTTCTTTTTTCCTTTTTTCTTTAGAGCACACATCTCCTTGGTAAAACAATATTCATTTTTCTACCGCCTACCTTCTTCAACCGTTGCAGATAATGGCCCGATACAACATGTGCACACAAACACACGCACACACACACACCCACGTATTCACACATACACAATACACTCACACACATACATGCAATACACAAACTTACACACACATATATTTTAGGTTAAGGAAACTTTTTTCTTATAGGACTTATTTTATAATAAATTTATTTATTTCTTTAATTTATTTGGCTGTGTTGGGTCTTCGTTGCTGCGTGTGGGCTTCCTCTAGTTGTGGCGAGCGGGGGCTACTCTTCGTTGTGGTGCACAGACTTCTCATTGAAGTGGCTTCTCTTGTTGCGGAACACGGGCTCTAGGCACGTGGGCTTCAGTAGTTGTGGCACGCGGGCTCAGTAGTTGTGGCTCGTGGGCTCTAGAGCACAGGTTCAGTAGTTGTGGTGCACGGGCTTAGTTGCTCCGTGACATGTGGGATCTTCCCGGACCAGGGATTGAACCCGTGTCCCCTGCATTGGCAGGAGGATTCTTAACCACTGCACCACCAGGGAAGTCCCAAGGAAGTATTTTTGAGGCTCAGATAGACATAGGCCAAGGTAAGGCAAGAAACACAGTTTTGTTTTTATTGAAACCCTTCATGTTAGTCCACACACAAACACACAGACACACACAAACACACACACAGCCCCCGAAGCCGAGAACCATTTGCTACCATCTTCTGCTCCCCTGTCAGAGTCACAGCAAGAAGAGAAAAATTGGAATTCTTGCCCTGTCTCAAAAGTAAAAGGGACAAATTAGTTTCTTGTCAGTGCACTGCAATAAATACATTGTCATTTTTATCCCCCAGTGAATCACAGTCTCCATTTCTCCCATAACTATTATACAGTCTGCTGGCACTATATCATTTTTTGGTAATTTTATTTTCACCAATTGTTTTATGAAAGTTTTGAGTTTTATGGACACTAAAACAAATCTAGCCTGCGAGTGTTATAGCCCTTTAAATCATCGGCAGGAAATCTCAAGGTTCCTCCAGACTGTGGTGGAAGGAGGCTTTAGGGAAGAAAGATTGCCCCTTGCTTATAAACTGAGCAAAAACCCAGAGATAAGTTTGTAAAAGGGACATAGATCATGGCGGGTGAGAACTGGGGTGTAAAACATCTCCCAGCTCAGCTCCTATAAGAGTAAAAATGGACTTTTATTTAGGAGAAACACTAAAGTAGTTGGGGGAAAGAACACACAGGTCTACCCCTGCTTTCTTGGCTACAATAGCCTGTATTTCCCTATGAGTCTGTGAGCCACAGGCCACCTGTTCTCATTGGGAAGGACAGCCCCTAAGTTAGGGACCTCAGGAAGCTGAGCTTGTTGGGGTGTCCTCACAAACACCACCCCCCATAGATGTCAAAGTCATATCCCTGTGATGACAAGTGAAAAAAGGGTAAAAACGGATTCTAAAGTGCATGTGAGAAAAAAACCCAAGATGAGAACACCTAAATCGATTTGGAGAAAGGCTTGCCTTACCAAGTATTAAAATGCATTATAAAGCTACAATAATAAAACCAGTATGTTACTGGCATAAGACTGGGGGGACAAATCGATGGAGTGAAATAGATAGTCCTGAATAAGAACTCATGGGAAATGAAGGGTCACATATCAGTAGAAGAGGGATGGATTATTCAGTAAAGCTGTCTGTAAATCTGGTTATTTGGAAAACAGTCAATTTAGATCTTCATCTCATTCTAGAGTCCAACAAATAAAAAAGAGATGGGTGAAACAGTTGAAAGTTAAAAAAAATAAAACAATAAAAGGCTAGGAGAAAGAATAAAAAGAGAGTTATTTGATCTCTGGAACAGGAGAGTTTTATCCATGACCTTAGATAGAACTGCCAAGGAAAACAATGGACAGATTTAGTTTGCAAAATGTTTACATACCTGAATTTTAAGATGTATCAACCAAGCAAAGGTCGAAGGTCAAACTGAAAAAACCTTTTTGGCATCCATCCTGGCAAAAGGTTAATGTCTATAAGTTGATAAAGAAAATCACTGGTGCTTAATAGAATGGCCAAAGGCTAAAACCCTATAATTCATCAAAGAATGAACATAAATATCTCTGAAGCACAGGAAAACATTTCCAACCATAATAACTGTGATGGTTAATTTTATGTGTTAACTTGACTGGGCCATGGGGTGTCCAGACATGGTCAAACATTATTCTGGGCGTGTCTATGAGGGTGCTTCTGGATGAGATTAATACATGAATTGGTAGACTGAGTGAAGCAGATTGCCCTCCTCAGTGTGGGTGGGCCTCATCCAATCAGTTGAAGGTCTGAATAGAATAAAAAGTTTGCCCTTCCAGCAAGTAGGGGAAAACTCCTTCTGTTTGACTGCCTTTGAACTGGGATGTAATTTTTCCCTCTGCTTTTGGACTTGAACTGAAATATTGGCTCTTCTTGAGGCTTGAGCCCGGTTTTCAGGCTGGAACTATACCATCGGCTCTCTTGGGTCTCCAGCTAGCAGACCTTAGGATTTGTCAGCCTACATAATCATGTGAGCCAATTCCTTATAATAAATCTTGTTTTATATATATCTATATCTTCTTAGATAGAACCTATTGGCTCTGTTTCTCTAGAGAACCTTGACTCATAAACTAGTCATCAACAAATTATAAAATCCTGATAAGATGCTAGTTTCTCTCATGCTTCCTGATTTCTTGAGGATTCTCTTGGGTCCTTCCCATCAAGACTCTCCCAACTTAACAAAAGTCTCTCCCTAGTCTCACAGCCCTCTCTCAAACCACTAGCCTCTCTGTCCCTCTGACAGTCCAGTTTCTTTAGTCTGCCCTCGAGATGTGCATCATCTCTTCTTTGCCATCCAATCAGCAAACACTTTAAGCTCCCCTGCCTCCCTTCTTCCACTAGGACCCCATGTCCTAGCCCGTATCTCTGCGTAGAGTAACACAACTCCGGGGTGCGCCATCCTCATGGACTTCGATGTGAATGATGCCCTGCTGTTTAATGCAGCCGCCCTGCTAGAAACCCGTGGGAACTTGCAGTCCTCTCCTTATTAGAGCTTTCAGGTGTCTTTGTGTAGAGGCAGGGGAGGGGTGAGTTTCTACAGAGAGGAGAGAAGAGGGCCTGAGACAAAGACCCTTCAACTAGCTTTTAACTGGCATTTTTTTTTTTAATTAATTAATTTATTTATTTATGGCTGTGTTGGGTCTTCGTTTCTGTGCGAGGGCTTTCTCTAGTTGCGGCGAGCGGGGGCCACTCTTCATCGCGGTGCGCGGGCCTCTCACTATCGCGGCCTCTCTTGTTGCGGAGCACAGGCTCCAGGCGCGCAGGCTCAGCAGTTGTGGTTCACGGGCCCAGTTGCTCCACGGCATGTGGGATCCTCCCAGACCAGGGCTCGAACCCGTGTCCCCTGCATTGGCAGGCAGACTCTCAACCACTGCGCCACCAGGGAAGCCCCTAACTGGCATTTTTGTCCCACTGTTTGCAGGTACATGGGTCTGTGTCTTCCAAAAGGCAATTTCTGGCTGGCTGTCTCAGGTTGGAAACAGAGGCTCCAGGGAATCAGCCTTTTCATTTTGATTTGTTTAACTTTGCATTTGAAAAGCATACCAGACATTCAGGTAACCCTTTGAAGGTGTGAACACATATTCCTAGCCCTCCCCTACCCTGCGGCTCACCTCGGCTGATGTGCACATCACAGCATCGGGTGCGCAGGAAGGTCATGCCCCTCCACTTGAACCCTGGTCACCTGGCTTCAAAGTTTGTCATTTCTCCCTTGGACACTGGTGGCCTCCAGCCTGTTCTCTACCCTCAGCCAAAAGGAGCTTTCTAAGCCATTACTAATCCCATCACACCCCCTACTTAGAAGACTTCAAAGGCTTCCATGTGCATATGTGATAAATTCTGACTCCTTGCCAGGTCTTGTGTGCTCCTTGCCCATCTCTCCAATCTTTCTGTGCCACCTTGTCACCTGGATCACTCTGGTTCAGCCACATCGGCCTCATTTATGTTTCCAGAACAGCCATCACTTGCCATGTCAGGACTTCTGCTTCTACTGCCCAATTCCCTGTGCTTCGGACGGCTGGTTCCCTCCCATGCCTGGGCTCCAGATTGCCTTCACCTTGTCAGAGCGGCTGCCCAGCCACTGCCTAAGGGGCTGTGAGCGCCCCTATTTACTCTCTAGCCCGGTCTTTGTTGGTTTCCTCTTCAGACTCAGCACAACTTGAAATTTTTAGAGTCCATTTGGTGGTTTACTCGTGTCCATCAGAAGGTAAAGTCCACAAGGACCGGAGCACCTCTCCTGTTCCCTGTGGCACGTCCACGGTGCTTGGTACATAGAAAACACTGAACACAAATTTCTCGACACACTGACCGAGATTAAATGAATGAGATAAAATGGGTGGAAAACACAGTGGTTTATGAAAAGCACCCCCCCCACCCCCTTGGGCTCTCATGAACAAGCAGTCCTCAAACAGCACTGTTTCCAGCAGGGGGCTGGCATGCGAGGACAACTGGAGGTGAACCTGAACTGGCAGGGATGGCCAGTGGCTGAAGGTCGTACCCAGGTGTGTCCATCGACTTCCTTTTGGTTGTACAGTGATGCTTTTGGAACTGTAATTTGCACAGGAATCATCTTGTTAAAACGCAGTAGGTCTGGGGTAAGGCCTGAGATTCAGCTTTTCTAACCAGCTCCCAGGCAATGCTGATGCTGGGGGCCCCAGGATCACACTCAAAGTATCAGGGTCTTGACCACTGGTTCCCAAGCCTGGCCGCATGTTGAACCACCTGGAGCGGCTTTATCAATACCTAGAGGTGCTGATGTAATTGGTCTGGGGCGTGGCCTGGGCATTGGGGTTTTCTTAAAACCAGGTGATGTTCACATACAGCCTGGTTTGAGGACCTCTGTCCTGGATGGTGTTTTACCTTGTAAATAATTGCAACAAAGTAAAGAAATCTGATTCATCGTAATTCTTTTCGGGAAAAGCACTGCATGTTTACGGAAGCAGAAACTTCCTTGACAAGTGTGACTATGACAAACTTTTAAAGGCAGAGATGGGGCCATTGCCTGCCCAAGGAGGGGGTGTGAGTGCGTGGGTCCCAGAGCTGGAGGAAGACCTCCTGCTCCTTCCCCTCAACTCTCCAGAACAGTTACTAAGTAGTGGGATGCTCGAAAAGAACGGCATTTATTTTAGAGTATGCCAGTGAAGGCAGTGGTTCCCAGGCTTATCTGCACAGTGGGATCACTTGGGGAATCTTTAAAACATTCCAGATTAATTCACCATCGGGATGGGACACAGGCACCAGAACGTTCTGAAGCTCACCACGGGATTTTAACACACAGACATGTTTGGGAACCACTGGGTTCAGGTATTGAGCCTCTAGCAGCTCAGGGGGAATGAATACAGGGCACACAGAAGCCAGGGTGGGTCAGTTCTGGGGGATTCCCCAAACGCAGTGAGGGTTCTGGATTCTCGGAGTTTGTGAAATCAGGGCTTTAAATCAAGTGAGCCAGAACCCCAAGCCCAGGAGGGCCCCAGACAACAACCAGGTGATAACACCATGAGAGAGGCCTTTCGTGTGAGAGGAGAACTGCTTCGGTGGGCCTCAGTTTCCTCTTCTATAAAATGGGAAGAACAATCCTGGTGCCTTAGAAATGTTTTGAGGAACAAAGGAGGAGATTGTGGGAAGATGTGCTCTATGATATTCTGTATAAAGAGGAAGCTCCATGTAGCTCTTTGAACACGGTTTGCTATTTTACCGTGCACGGCTTTTGATAGAAAAGCGTAATGGAAGAATAATTTGTTAATCTAGGCTCTGAATTATCCGCGGGTATAGGAAAGAGACGCGCTAGCCCAAGCGCCACCTTGTGGTAGAAATGCGAGTTGCAGGAGTAGGAGCTGAAAGCTTTTTTGGACCGATGAATAGATGGGCTTAAATAGTATCAGCTCCAGTAGCTTTTCAATCTCTGCCCTACTGACTCTTTGGGCAGCATCATTCTTTGTGGGGGGGAGTTGTATTTTTCAAAGTAGGATGTTTAGCAGCATTCATAGCCTCTACCCACTAGGTAGTGTCCCTGCAGGTGTGACAACCAAAAATGTTTCCAGACTTTGCCAAATGTCTCTCTAGGGGCAGCATCAACCCAGGCTGGAAACAGCAAACAACAACAGTAATAATAATATCTGCTAACAGTTTTTTTTTTTTTTTTTTAAATTTATTTATCAGTAATAGTGGCTCACGGGCTTAGTTGCTCCGTGGCATGTGGGATCTTCCCAGACCAGGGCCCGAACCCGTGTCTCCTGCATTGGCAGGCAGATTCTCAACCACTGCGCCACCAGGGAAGCCCTCTGCTAACAGTTTTTGAGAGCTTAGTATTTCCAGCACCTTTGCTGGGATCACATTCCCTGGTTTATAGCAGTTGAGTGAGTTTAGTCTGGAGAAGAGGGTGTCTGAAGACTGCCATCTATATTAGTTTCCTCTTGCTGCTCTAACAAATCACCATAAAATTAGTGGTTTAAAACAACACAACTGTATCTTTTTACAGTTCTGGAGGTCAGAAGTCTGACATGGGTCTTATGGGCTAAAATCAAGGTGTCCATAGGACTTTGTTTCTTCAGGAGGCTCTAGGGGAGAATGTTTCCTTATCTTGTTTGGCATCTAGAACATTCCTTGACCCGTGGCTCCTTCCTCCAACTTCAAAGAGCATCACTCCAACCTCTGCTTCTTTTTTTTTTTTTTTTTGCAATGAACATTTTGGTACATGACTTTTTTTTTTTTAACATCTTTATTGGAGTATAATTGCTTTACAATGGTGTATTAGTTTCTGCTTTATAACAAAGTGAATCAGTTATACATATACATATGTTCCCATATCTCTTCCCTCTTGCATCTCCCTCCCTCCCACCCTCCCTATCTCACCCCTCTAGGTGGTCACAAAGCACAGAGCTGATCTCCCTGTGCTATGCGGCTGCTTCCCACTAGCTATCTATTTTATGTTTGGTAGTGTATATATGTCCATGCCACTCTCTCACTTTGTCCCAGCTTACCCTTCCCCCTCCCCATATCCTCAAGTCCATTCTCTAGTAGGTCTGTGTGTTTATTCCCGTCTTGACACTAGGTTCTTCATGACCTTTTTTTTTCCCCCTTGGATTCCATATATATGTGTTAGCATACTGTATTTGTTTTTCTCTTTCTGACTTACTTCACTCGTATGACAGACTCTAACTCCATCCACCTCACTACAAATAACTCAATTTCATTTCTTTTTATGGCTGAGTAATATTCCATTGTATATATGTGCCACATCTTTATCCATTCATCCGATGATGGACACTTAGGTTGCTTCCATGTCCTGGCTATTGTAAATAGAGCTGCAATGAACATTTTGGTACATGACTCTTTTTGAATTATGGTTTTCTCAGGGTAGACACATCCTGTGTAGGGCCAGGTGTCTGAGGGAGCCAACCTGTTCCCTGGAGCCTGGAGAGCTTTGCTGGGAAAATCCGAGGAACTTACAGGAGGCAGATATTAGCGAGTCATCAAGCAGAGATTTCTGCAAAGCCTCTCTGTCCAGCTCTGGGCTGAGCTGTGCAGGGATCTGACCATGGGAGGGAGTGGGGTGATGGTGTCGGTCACTGGGGGCCAGGGTGATGGATGGGTTGCCCAGGTGGGAGGTGACTCTCTGGGGATGATGGCAGAGCTTGAGGGAACAGGAGCCTGAACCAGGGCCAAAGTCTTCAGGACGTAAGGGGATGTGGCCAGGAGGGCAGAGATTGGCCCACAGTAGAAAAGAGTGATGGGCAGGGCTGGTTGTGCATGATCTCACACAGGGCTCTGTGCTAAGAATGGTCCCATGCTCTGTGGTTGCTGTCTTGAAATTCTTCATAATTTTGTTTTTGGATTTGTGTTTTGTAAGTGAAGTGTGATGGGACAATTGAATGTGTACTGGGGGCTTGGGGCCTCTGCTCACACCCAGACCTGTCTCCCGCTGCTTCTTCACCTCCCACTGGTCCCGGGGTCCCGGTCCTGGGGAGCATCAGGGTGGGGCTTAGCGGCCGCCATGAACACCCCAGGCTGGCAGTGGCAGATGATTTGGCGCCTCTCTTACTTCCCGTCTAGGGGTTGAGTATGTCCTGGAGCAGATGTTGCTGTACCTTGGGGGTCACGCATCCACTGTGGGTTTAAGCAGCAGGACTTTGGGGAGGGGTGATTGACCCTCCCCACTTCCAGCTGGGGCTCATTGCATTGATCCAGCAGCTGGCGGGGGGACCCTGGTAGCCAGTGGGTCGTGCATGTGTGCAGGAGTCACATCAAGGTGTGGGGTCCCAGGTCTGTATGAGGGTCTGTACTTGCCTAGCTAGGGTCCCCATCCCTGAAGGAGTGTGATGTTACCTCGCAGACAAAAACACCATGCAGGTCGAGAGAGAGAGAGAGAGAGAGAGAGAGAGAGGGAGAGAGACCCTGGAAGAAAGGAAAACCTTTTATATTTTGATGGCACATTTTTCTTGCTTTTTGAACATGGGGTCCCACACTTTCATTTTGCTGGACCCTGCAAGTTACATAGCCAGCCAGCTGGGTGCAGAGAGCTGCAAGTGTGTGGGGATTTTTATACAAGGGCTGAAGAGTGATAGAGTTGGGAGCAGCTTTGGGGGGCAAGGAGGATGCTGACCCCAATCTATGACCCCGGACAGATTCACCCTGAGTATCTGTAGGGCCTGGGGCAAGAGTCCAAAGAGAACTGCAGGCTCTTGGCTTGTCCCTCTCCTCTGGGCTCTGTCCCGCTCAGCGAAGGGTGGTGTGTGCATGCGTGTGGAATCCCCAGCCCTGTATCTGACCTCTGTCTACACCCACCAAACTGCTGTTCTTGGGCCACCCCCCAGGCCAGGTGCGGTCCATCTTGGGGGGATGGACCTGCGGAATAGGATGGACCTGGGGAAGGGGATGGACCTGTGGACCCTGGAAGTGAGCTTGGGGCCATCCCAGCAGGGAATTCTGGGGTGCAGGTACCTGGACCATGGTCTGGGGGGAAGAGTGTGGGATCCCGGAGGGCATGACCCTTGGCCCCATGGACTCTCCATGTGGAAGGTGAGACTGGACAAGACCCAGGCAGGGGTCCCATCCAGGAGTGGAACTGATGCCAAGGACATGGGGTGTGGAGAAAGGGCAGTGGCCAGTCTAATGTGCTCAAGGAATGGGTCTGGGGTGGGGGCTACGAAGCCTGGAGGATGGGGGGCACTGCAGCCTCCCATTTTCCTTTCCTGAGGGGCTTTCCTTGTTCTCCTCCAGCAGAATCTCCTTTTCTTCCTTGGCATCTCATCTTCTAATGAGACCAGGTATATGTATCTTTAACCATGTTAAGATGTGGGCAACGCATTCCAAGTAGAGGGAACAGCATGAGCAAAGGAGAATATGTGGGCAAAAAGAGGAGGTGATGGAGAGAAGGGTGGAGGACTGCTGGCCCCAGGGAGAAGGTCTTCCTCTGCCGGGTGGGCGATGGGGAGTGATGCATCATCATGGGGTGATGTCCGGGTGAGGAGGCTGTGGGCGTAACGCGCGGAGAGATGCCTAAACTTGGGGAGGAAGCACTGGATGATGGGGAGGAAGCGAGGGATGATGGGGGCATTAGGGAGGCGTCTAGGCAGGTCTGCGGAGTCGGGGTGAGGGGTGGGGAGTGTCCAGGACACAGCCTGGGATTTTGGTTTAGGAATGGAGTGGAGGGCAGGTGTACAAATCCCGGTCTGAGCAAAAAACCGATGCACTTCCAAACCAGTTCATTGAGAGCAGTTTAATGGAGGGACTGTTTACTCTCACGTAAGCAGGATGGTTCAGAGTCCCAGGTTGGCCGCCGTGGGGAGCCTTTACAACCTGTAGGCAAATGGCCAAGGAGGGTGATTACCCAAAGGTGGAGCTGTGTGGAGAGGGCTCCTCGGCAGATCTGGGGCCTTGGGTTGAAGGACATGTCCAGCCCACTCTTACCTGCAGGGACCCTGCAGGGCAGGAGCCAGGGGATAAATACCCCAACCTCTCTCCTCTGTCCTCCAGATCTCCTGCAGGGCCTCCCATTGTCTGAATCCAGCCAGAAGCCAGAGGGCATCCTCCTGGGTCACTGGCGGGGGAGGAGGCTGGCGAGAGGACCTTGGCGGGGGAGGTCAGTGGATACATCCAGGCCAGGGGGTTACTGGTGAGAAGCCCAGAGGAGGGTCAGGGTGAGGGAATGTGCCAGGTTCAGTCTGGCCTGGGATTTGAGGCCGATGGAGAAGTCTGGGGAGAGCTGGATTCAGGAGGGGAGGGCCCACAACATTTTGATCAGTGCCCCGCCCAGCCTTGCACATCCAGGTTGGAGCAGACCTGGACGTGGAGGGGGTGTGGGAGCCTTTGCAAGCCTGTCCTGTGAAGCTTGCTTTCCACTTTGCCCTGCAGGACCCCAGGTTGCAGCCTCTGACAGGGGAGGGCTTACCCTGACCCCTCCAGCCCCCTGCTTCCAGTCGGGGTCCTGGCCGTAGTCCCAGTTCTGGCCGGGGCAGTTTCATCTCTCCCTTAGCCTCAGGCTGGCCTGGCCAACAACAGCTCTGTCTCCCGCTGTCAGGGCTGCCTGGATGTGACAAGCGGCAGATGGGCCTCTGATCAATGGACCCCGTCCCCGAGCAAGGACGGCGGGGCTGGGGGCAGGATGGGGGAGCGGCCGCTAATGGATGGGCCTGGGAGCAGTGATAGATGGGCAGGAAGAAACTGCCATTTGTCTTGGGGAAGTGAGTGACTCCGGGGAGGAGGGAAAGGGAGGGTGGCCAATGGGCTAAGAGCGTGGGGAGAGAGCTGGGAGCCCAGCGGGCTGGGGAGCTGGGGGCAAGGGTGCCCAAGGTGGGGGTGGGGCAGAGAGGAAGGTTTCCTGCCTTCAACCAGAGCGCCCAGCCTTGGCTCAGGGGACCCTGCCAGGCAGTGTGGAAGATCCAGAGGAATCCTGTGAAAATGGTCTTGCCCTTGTCTCGCTCTCATTCAGGGTGAGTCAAATCCCTGCACGATGGATTTTCCTTTAAGGGCCCACACGATCTTCCTCACCTCCTACTGCTGTCCCCTGCTCATGACCCACTCTGGTCAATTCACTGAGGCTTGTTCTTCCTCAAAGGCCTCTGGGCCTTTGCCCCAGCTGTACACGCATCCCAAATGCCCTTTCCCCAGACATCTGCCTGGCGCTCTCACTTCCTGTGGCCAGATGTCAGAGAGGCCTTCCCTGGGCACTCCTCATAAAGCAGCAGTGGTTCTGCTCCCCAGGCCCCTGCCTCTGCCTGGCACACACTATCACCCTTACCCAGGCTTATCATTAGTAGTAATACCAGTCATCATCTGACACACTGTCTATTTGTTTACTTCTCGGGTCTGTCTTCTCCACCAGACTCTGGACTCCTGTTTGCTGCTGTGTTCCTGATGCTTAGAATAGCACTCAGAAGGGGCTCCACAAATATTTCTTGCCAGTATGAAAGGAAGGGTTCAAACTCCAGCTCTGACACTTGCTGGCTTTGTGAGTTGGGACCATCTCTCGAGCCTCAGGGTTCTCAGCTGCAAGAGGATGTGACGGTCCTTATTCCAGAGCCCCTGTGAAGATTCCACAAGGCGGTTGCATCCACATAGGGCCTGGTAATGGCCAGCACCCATAATCTGGAGCTGTTTTTACCAGCATCTTCCATGAACTCTGATCATGAGGTCGTCCCCTCTGTCTGTCCATCCCAAGTCTCTGCCCTCACCTCAGATCCCCCCAGAAAGCTGGCCTCCTTTGCTCCCTGAACCAGCTCCAAAGGAGATGCTCTGACCTCACGCCTCAAATCACAGCCTCCACTGAGGGTTGGCCTTGGTCCTGATGGCTCTCATTGCCTCACCCCCAGTCTGGAAACCTCCACATCCTGACAGTTTGGTCGAGATGGAGCACTTTGGAGTCTGGCAGAACTGTATTCCGATACTTCTCAGTTGCATCCTAGCCGAGTGATATGTACAAGTCACTTCCCTGAGTGCGGTGGACGTTATTGGTTCCTTGCCCATAACCTCTTAATAAGATCCACCTCAAGAGGCCAAAGGCTACTTTCTGCAAACACCTGACATTGCCTGGGCACTTTTCTGGCCTTGGGGACATTTTCAAGGTATAGGGGGAGCCAAAAGTACTGGAGACTTAATGTTCCTGAAAGCAGCCCTCAACTAATGGCAGACAGTTGGTGGATAAATACCGCAGCTCCCCCACCTTTAAAATGAGGGTAATAAAGTTCCAACTTCCTAGGCCTGTGTGATGGTTAATTTTATGTGTCAACTTGACTGGCCTTGGAGTACCCAGATTAAACATGATTTCTGGCTGTGTCTGTGAGGTTGTTTCTGGATGAGATTAGCACTTGAATTGGTGGATTTGTAACTGGCCCTCTCTAATGTAAGTGGGCATCATTCAATCCGTTGAGAGCCTGAATGAAACAAAAAGTGGAGGGAAGAGGAATTTCCTCTTTTTTCCTGCCTCACTGTCTCACCTGGGACATCTTACCTCATTTTCTCCTGACCTTGAATTGGGATTTATACCATTCATTCTCCTATTTCTCAGACCTTCCGGCTCAGATTGAATTACACCACTGCCTCTAGCTTGCGGACACCTAGATTGTGACATCTAGATTGTGGGACTTCTCAGCCTCCATAATTGTGTGAGCCAATTCTTCATAATAAACCTCTGTATATATACATATCCCATTGGTAGCTTCTCTGGAGAACCCTGACTAATGCAGCTTGTTATGAAAAGATGTGGGCACAAAGCATAGAGCCTGGCTTGTGTACAAAGCTTAAAGCAAAATAACTAACTCACAGATTCCCAAAACGAAGGCAGCTAAGGTCCAGAGCAATGAGATCTTTTCCCCTCAGTCTTTCTCTCCGCTGGTTGAACTGTTTCTAACCAATCTCTGCCATTTGATCTTTTCTGATGATGTTTTCTTTTCTTTCACCATAATGGCTGAATCTTCAGCATCTCTGGGTCTGGCCAAGCCCCTCTTCAAGTGTGGAATCTATGTTCAAGGTGGGTCAAGGGCAAGGTAGAGCTAGAGTGTCACCTCCTTGCTTTACACCTCTGTTGATGAATGCCTCTGTTAATGAATATCCCAACGTCAGATCCCATTACCTTCAGTGGTTCCTACTGCATTAAAGAGGAAGCTTACAGCACTGATCTTCTTTTCTTGCTCTGTTATATTTGGTCCCAAAGGCAGAGCTTCTCATGTGCTCAGCCCATGTTTGTAGACTGATGATGAAGCTTAGAGCTCCAAACTGTTAGGGTTGTTATGAAGTCAGATTCTATCATCCCAGACAAGAGCACTGGCAAAAGAACCTGTAAAACTGTACAACTGTGAGAAATAATGTCATTATTACTTTAGACCACTCAATTTTGACATGATTGCTTACACAACGTTGGATAATTCATACAGAACTTGGTACAGGGAATAGGATGCTGTTGTAACAAAAACCTTAAACAGGGGCTTCCCTGGTGGCGCAGTGGTTGAGAGTCTGCCTGCCAATGCAGGGGACACGGGTTCGAGCCCTGGTCTGGGAAGATCCCACATGCCGCAGAGCAACTGGGCCCGTGAGCCACAACTACTGAGCCTGCGCATCTGGAGCCTGTGCTCCGCAACAAGAGAGGCCGCGACAGTGAGAGGCCCGTGCACCGTGATGAAGAGTGGCCCCCGCTTGCCGCAACTGGAGAAAGTCCTCGCACAGAAACGAAGACCCAACACAGCCAAAAATAAGTAAATAAAATAAAGAATTAAAAAAAAAAAAAAAAAAAACCTTAAACATTTGGCATTGGCTTAAGGGCTGGGTGGTAGGCAAAAGCTGGGGAAATGGTGAGAGATTGTTAGAGGCTAGAGAAACAGCGACTTGTGTTATGTAGGGGTGGAACAATTGGCAAATCTGTTGCCTGTGGTAGCTTGGAAGATAGAAAATGTTACTTATAAACGTGGATCTATCAAGAAGATATTTAGACAGAATGTCAAAACCATGGAAGGTTAATTGCCTTCTCCTAGCTGCATATGATAAAATGTGAGAAGCGAAATATCAGCTAAATAAGGAGAAGTTTGGTTTGTAAACAGATTTTAGACAAGTATAGAAGGTCCAAGACTTGCAGGGGTCAGGAAACAAAACTGTTTCTCATCTCCCCAGCAAGTTAAAAATTCTTAAAATGAGATGAGACCTGAGGCTAAAGATCAAATCAGTGATGTGGCTGTAAGACCCCTTGTTAAGACTTCTCAAAGATTTAAGGGGCACTAATAGACCCTCTCAGCCAGACAAAACTGCTTTTAAGACTCCTAAGGGTCCAAAGGAGAGGGGAGGAGGAAAGGAGTAAAAGGATGGGGGGAGGAAGGGGGGGAAAAAAGAGAGAGAAGGCAAGAGAGAAGAGAAGAAAGAAAGCTGTTTCAACAGGAGTGAACTTCAACCAGATGCATAGGAAACCCACAAAGTTTTTAAGAGAGTTGTATCAGTTCAAAGAGTGCAGAGAGGTTGCCAGGGACCCCTCATCCTTGCCTACAGAATAACCATCCATGGACCATCATGCCATGCCAGGGCACTTTGTGTATTATCTCCTTTAATCTCACAGCCACCCTGGGTGATATCATAATCTCCTTTTTACAGAGGAGGAAAAGGAGGCACAGAAAGTTTGATTAGAGCACCCATGGCCACACAGCTGGTTACTGGCTGTGTTGGAATTCAAACCCAGGCACTCTCTGCCCTTCTGAGGATTATCTGCAGGAATATGATCGAATCAGAGTTGGGGAGAGTGGGGATGAGGTGAGGGCAAGGGAGAGAAGTCGAGAGGCAGGGTAGGAAGGGTATAAGTCTGAAGGTGGGACCCTGGCTTCCCTGTTCTTTGGCAAGTTACATTCATGCCCAGGGGAAGACAGGAGGGGATGAAGACGAGAATATTTTGAATATTTTGAATATTTTGGTCCCTAGACAGTATCTGACAAGTCCACCATGAGCAGTTGCACAGGTTGCACGCTGTACAACTCTAGGTGGCATCATTCACACTGGGGTTCCTGAGAATGGCACCACGTAGGGATATGTGGGTCACATCCTATATTATAGGAAGACTTCTCAGCAGTTCTGGCTCTGATGCCATGGGGGCAGGGAGAGCCTTTCTCATCCTGGAATAGGGCCCCTGGACCCCTGCAGAGGAGAAGAATCAGAGAGGGACAGCCCACAGCAGGCCACTGAGTCTCCTAGGAAGAGTGTTGTGGAGGTGTGAGCCCCGTCTCCCCCAGCAAGCTGTCCTGGGTCTCTCCTCCACCATGGTGCCAGCTTGGAATCGCCTGGTGGTCTCACCCTCCACTGCCCAGTGCACGAGGCAGAGGTCCCCAGATGCCCAGTCCTAGAACCGTGGGAGTGGGAGCTTGGCCTCCTTGCCTTGCCTCCAACCCAGTGGGTACCTCTCCCTGCAAGCTCTCCTGGCTGGCTTTGGGTTTCCTTCCTCCTTTCCTCAGCATAGCTTGGGGGGAGACCCCCTTTCCCAGGAATGCTTCCTGTAGCCAACTTGGGGTTTAGGGAGGCCCGGGGTGGGTTGAGGGAGGGACAGATGTATCGGCCCAGCCATTTATCTGACTCAGCTCTAAGGACTTACTCTTTTTTTTTTTTAACATCTTTATTGGAGTATAACTGCTTTACAATGGTGTGTTAGCTTCTGCTGTATAACAAAGTGAATCAGCTATACGTATACATATATCCCCACATCCCCTCCCTCTTGCGTCTCCCTCCCACCCTCCCTACCCCACCCCTCTAGGTGGTCACAAAGCACCAAGCTGATCTCCCTGTGCTATGCAACTGCTTCCCACTAGCTATCGATTTTACATTTGGTACTGTACATATGTCCATGCCACTCTCTCACTTCGTAAGGACTTACTCTTTAAAATGCAGGAGAGTTTGAGCCACCGGGCCATCTCCTGGTGCAGTGGCCTCGCCCAGCCACCCCGCTCTGTGTAAATCCCCAGGCTTCCTCCCCCTTCCCTGTCCAGACCGATTGCAGCCCACAGTGGTGATGGTTTATTACAGCTCACTTCCTGCTGTGAGTAAATAAGTTTGTCTCCTTAAAATTCCCTGGGCAATTAGGAGAATGAAAGAGTGAGCTGTGGATTAGCATTTATTTCCTCCAAACGTTTATATGAGGCCATTTTCCCACTGACAAATCGTGGGGCAAATTGTTCTCGAGAAAGTCTGTCTGGGCAAAGGTGCTATGATTAAACGGCTGGTGTAAATTTGGGGCCATAAATCCTTTTCCTGGGTTAACGGGATTTATTCGCAGCGACTGCCATTACGGACTCAAAGCAATCATAATAAATGAGGTTGGTTTTGCACCTGTTTCAGGGTAATTAATATGCACACAAAAGGGAAAAGAGGTTGTTTTTACAGACTGCTTGGCTTGTGGCTCAAAATTCGGCCATTGTGGCGTCCTCAGGTCAGCGGCCAGCCTGTTTCAAGTCTGCGGGCTGGGAGCTGTCGGGAAGGGGCTGGAGGCAGTGGGCAGTCTGGGGTCTGACCTGATGCTCTTTATTGCAGGCAACAGAGCCCCTCCAGGCAGCCTGAGTAGTGTGGGGGCAGTTATAAGGGCAAGAGGGTGAGCAGGACTCATATGAAACTCATGTGTAGGAGAAATGGACAGAACTCATCGGTTGCAAGTGACAGAAACTCAAGACAACAGAGCTGGCAGGACTGAAGGAGATGCTGCAGGAACGCAGCTCTAGGGACTGGGATGGAGACTCAGGATCATCACTTCTTTCTCTCTCTGTTTGCCTCTCAGCCCCGCCCCTGTCTGCTCCTTTAGAGCTGGCCCTGCTAAGATCCCTCTCCGGAAGAAGCCAAAGTCCTCATAAATGGAAGAGCAATGTGCGAACTCCACTTGCTTTCCCCTCAATAGCTCCCGTGCAGCAGTGGAGGGGGTGATAGTTATTCCTGAGGTTTCTTGGGGGGCTTGTCTTTCTAAACCCCACCTTAAGCCCATCCTGGCCAGAAGAGGTCTGCAGATGTCCAGGAATGTTTTCCATCTTGCACGGACCTTGCCCCCTGTCTGACACCACTGCTAACCATTTTGCCCCCATGCCTAGATGACTTGCTTTCTTTTTTTTTTTTTTTTAAACATCTTTATTGAAGTATAATTGCCTTACAATGGTGTGTTAGCTTCTGCTTTATAACAAAGTGAATCAGTTATACATATACAATATGTTCCCATTTCTCTTCCCTCTTGCATCTCCCTCCCTCCCACCCTCCCCATCCCACCCCTCTAGGTGGTCACAAAGCACGGAGCTGATCTTCCTGTGCTATGCGGCTGCTTCCCACTAGCTATCTATTTTACATTTGGTAGTGTATATATGTCCATGACACTCTCTTACCCTGTCACATCTCACCCCACCCCCTCCCCATATCCTCAAGTCCGTTCTCTAGTAGGTCTGTGTCTTTATTCCCGTCTTGCCACTAGGTTCTTCATGGCCTTTTTTTTTTTTTTTTCCTTAGATTCCGTATATATGTGTTAGCATACTGTATTTGTTTTTCTCTTTCTGACTTACTTCACTCTGTATGACAGACTCTAACTCCATCCACCTCATTACAAATACCTCCATTTCATTTCTTTTTATGGCTGAGTAATATTCCATTGTATATATGTGCCACATCTTCTTTATCCATTCATCTGTCGATGGACATTTAGGTTGCTTCCAGGTCCTGGCTATTGTAAATAGAGCTGCAATGAACATTGTGGTACATGACACTTTTTGACCTATGGTTTTCTCAGGGTATATGCCCAGTAGTGGGATTGCTGGGTCGTATGGTAGTTCTATTTGTAGTTTTTTAAGGAACCTCCATACTGTTCTCCATAGTGGCTGTATCAATTTACATTCCCACCAACAGTGCAAGAGTGTTCCCTTTCCTCCACACCCTCTCCAGCATTTATTGTTTCTAGATTTTTTGATGATGGCCATTCTGACCGGTGTGAGATGATATCTCATTGTAGTTTTGATTTGCATTTCTCTAATGATTAATGATGTTGAGCATTCTTTCATGTGTCTGTAGGCCATCTGTATATCTTCTTTGGAGAAATGTCTATTTAGGTCTTCTGCCCATTTTTGGATTGGGTTGTTCGTTTTTTTGTTATTGAGCTGCATGAGCTGCTTGTAAATCTTGGAGATTAATCCTTTGTCAGTTGCTTCATTTGCAAATATTTTCTCCCATTGTGATGGTTGTCTTTTGGTCTTGTTTATGGTTTCCTTTGCTGTGCAAAAGCTTTTAAGTTTCATTAGGTCCCATTTGTTTATTTGTGTTCTTATTTCCATTTCTCTGGGAGCTGGGTCAAAAAGAATCTTGCTGTGATGTATGTCATAGAGTGTTCTGCCTATGTTTTCCTCTAAGAGTTTGATAGTGTCTGCCCTTACACTTAGGTCTTTAATCCATTTTGAGTTTATTTTTGTGCATGGTGTCAGGGAGAGTTCTAATTTCATACTTTTACATGTACCTGTCCAATTTTCCCAGCACCACTTATTGAAGAGGCTGTCTTTTCTCCACTGTATATGCTTGCCTCCTTTATCAAAGATAAGGTGACCATATGTGTGTGGGTTTATCTCTGGGCTTTCTATCCTGTTCCATTGATCTATATTTCTGTTTTTGTGCCAGTACCAAACTGTCTTGATTACTGAAGCTTTGTAATATAGGATGACTTGCTTTCTGCTTGCAGACTTTTTTCAGCTGGAGAGCCACTGTCTGGGACCCCTGCCCAGCCCCGGTCAGATCCTAGGAACTCTGAGCCTACAACTCAAGCCACTGCCTGTATTATCGCTCCCAACAAGGTTCCTCCCAAATCTTGTGATCTGAGCCATAGTCCCAGGTGGGAGATTCCCGGGAGGGGAGTTTGGACCCTGGGATTTTGGTTGGGAACAAGTTCTGTTCTGGTTACCTCTGCCCATTTAGGTCTTGTCTGGTCTCCAGCTCCCCTCCCTCCCCTCCCCTCCCTGGTCTGGGCAAGATAAGGGTCCAGGGGGATCCTCGCTGCGTCTTTGTGGGAAAGCAGTGGAGCCGTCTGTCCAAACACAGATTGGATCATGGTATGTTCCTGAGAGGCAGTGAAAGCGTATCAGCTGTGAACTTGGGCTCGGGAGCCACACTGCATGGATTTGAACCCTAACTCATCACTTCCTGGCTGTGCAATCCTGGCCGTGCAATCCTGGCCAAATCCTTTCACTGCTCTGAGCCTTGATTTTTTTCCTCTGTAAAATAAGTCTGACAGCAGTGTCCAGATTGCCTGTCTTTTTCTTTCCTCTCCAAATGTAAATGAGATAAAGTTTCTGACTGTGCCCAGGAAGATGAAGGGAAGGGTGAGGGAGTAGAAGTGGGGAGCCTTGCTGATCCTCAAAGCCTTAGTGGAAAGGCAGGATAACTGGGTCACTTGAACTCAGCCCTTCCTTCTAGAAGCTCCTTGGGAAGTCTGGAGAGTGGCTGACTCAGCCTGGGGCAGCTAGAGAAGCATTCACAGAAAAGAGGACGTTGGAGATGGGGCTTCATGGCAGAATAAGAGTCCTTCAAATGGAGCCAAGGAGAAGGATATTATTCCAGGCAGAGAGAACAGTCTGTACAAAGTAGGAGGGAAAGAACTAACTGTGTGCTCAGTGGACAAGAAATTAAGGGGTGGCCCTAGAGGGGCAGGTTGTTTTGAAGCTTGCAGCAGAAATTCAGATGTGGAGAAAACAGGATTAATCTGCTAGGGCTGCCGTAGCAAAGTACCAAAGACTAGTGGCTTAAGTAACAGAAATGTATTTTCTTGCAATTCTGGAATTCAAAATCAAGGTTGTGGCAGGGTTGGTTCCTTCTAAAGGCCATGAGGGAAGGATCTGTTCCGAGACTCTCTCCTCGGTGTGTAGATGGCTGTGTTCTCCCTGTGTCTCTTCATACCATCTTCCCTCTGAGTGTGTCTCTGTGTCTAAATTTCCTCTTCTTATAAGGGCACCAGTCATATTGGATTAGGGCCCCACCCTAATGACCTCATTGTAACTGGATCACCTCTGTAAAGACCCTAACTCCAAACAAGGTCACATTCTGAGATACTGGGGCTAGGACTTCAACATATGAATTTTGGGGGGAACACAATTCAACCCATCACACCTCCTGACAAGCCCACAAAAGGTAGAAAGGACTACTATTTACAGATGGGGAATTGGGGATTGAGAGAGGTCAAGTAACTTGCTTAGGGTTGCAGAGCCAGCGGAGGAACAGGAGGGTACTGAGTGATGCTACAGCTGGGTCCTAGGTCCCTGATGAGGAAGAGAGCTGGCCTCCTGGGGGACTGGATCCCCTGCCTGGCCCCTCCTGTGGGCTTGCTCCAGAGCAAACTTCCTGGCACGTTGGAGGGAGACAGGGAGGAGAGAGAAGAAATTTCATTCTGAGAGTCACTTTGCTGGCCTTTTGTCTCTCTGTTCACTGCCTGCAATGTGCCCGCATCTTATTACTCCAGCTAGGTAGATTTTTGCTTGGCTGAGCTGAGATCAAAAAGTAATTTTTCTTTTTGCAACAGCCAATTAGAAATTCATTTATTTTCACATTACAGACATTTGGCAAAAATTTCTTTGGCAATTTAGCTCCATTTATATCGTCTACATAAAGGGAGACAGTGAGGCTGGGAAAAAAAAAAGGCAAGGCCCCGGGCAAAAATTAAATGCAGAATCATGTATTAGAAATGAGATGTATTTACTATTGTTTTTGAAAATTAATGGTGCATTTTTAACTTTTATAATGTAATTTAATGATGCAATTCATCTGATAATAAAAAAAATACAACACATTTTAACTCAGTCACACAGACCCACTGGGGCACAGCATGGAACACGTTTCCCATGGAAAGGAGTTGGAATGGAATGCTTGGGGCCTTTCCCTTTCTCTGTAAGATGCAAAAAGAAAAATGGTGCATGTGTGTGTGTATGTGTGTGTGTGTGTGTGTGCTCCCATCTGGGGTATCAGTGGGAATCCAAAGTCAGGACTTTTTTCTTCAACTTGGTATTTGTGCTGTGTTATCTGAGTATAAGATCAGTTGCTGATTCTGGAACGTGTGGGCTGCTGGCTGCCCCAGCTTGCTAAGTAAGCCCTGATGCTAAGACCCTGGTGAGTGGGAAGAAGAAAACGGCCCAGAGCTGTGTCGGGGTCCTTCCCTCCTGGGTTCTGAGCAGGTTGTGGGCAGAGTGTGGTCTGGGCGTCCATCCTAAAGGATTGACCACACTTGGGAATTCTGGGTCCTGTTGGCCTCCTGGCTCCAACACATCTCTCCCACGTTCGTGTCAAAGAGCCTGATTTCCACTTGCCATTGGTCCCATTAGGGGTTAAGGCAATGGAGGTCCCTCTGTAATGCACAGGATCCCTGGGAGATAAACGGGAAAGGACGAGAGGAAGGAGGGAGGAGGCAGGTGGGCAGTGACATTTCTACCATGAGTCGGGCACTGTGGTGGCTGTTTCATTGCCCCACCACGTGCTAGAGTGATGGCTCCTTGAGAGTGGGTTCATGCTGCATCCCAGCCCACAGTACATTGCAGCCTTCACTGGATAACGTCTGACCTGCAGGCTGACCCTTGGTCCAGTGCAGTGAGCAGTAGGTCCTGTTATTACCCTGTTTTCTGAAAGATGACACATTTGGCTCAGAAAAGTCGGGGAACTTTGTCAAGTTCACCCCCCAGCTAGTAAGTGGCAGAGCAGTACTCTCTCAGTCTGGAGCACTGGCTCTTAACCACACCCAAGTTCGCAGTGAATGAATGAATGAAAGCATGAATGAAAGATGGATGGCTTTTCCCAAGGCCAGTTGACTAAAGAATTGGGCTTTGAACCCAGGTTTTCTGATTCCAAATTGAAAACCTCTTTCCTCCACTCAAGCAACCCTCAGCAGGAGCAAGATGGCTGTAGACAGAGAAGGGAGTTTGGGGTTCAGTTGTGATCATGGGGTGGGGTGGAGATGATTAGTGTAGAGGGGGCCAAGGCACACACAGGCTCATGTGTCCTCTGGATCCTGGGGGTTCCTGTGGAGATGACCGGGGATGGAATACAGAGCTGTCCCAGGGATCAAGTAAGTGTTCGAGTCATTTTTATTTTTTCATCCTACACTTGCTTATGGAACATCTGCCATGTGTCTAGAACTCACCTGACCTGTTTGAGTCTCAGTTTCCTCACCTACAAAATGAGGTTAGTCCCTCAAAGTGTTCCTCAACAGGATGCATTTTTGGTGTCCTAAGTGGGACAATCTGTTTTATTCTTTTGTCCCGCAGGGATGCTTCCCTACCCTCCATGCCCATGGTGATCCCCAAACACCCGCCTTCAACTGAAAATAACAGATTCACAGGGATGCTGGGAGGACAAAATGAGGTGACCCATACGAAGGAACTTTCAATAGCCTGGCACACGGTAGGTATTTCACAGCTTACTTTGCCATCTCCCTTCTCCTTCCTCCAGCCCCGCAAATCTGCTCTGAACACCATCTCAAGTCCTTGACCCTGCTGCTGTCCGGTCCAGGCCGTCAGCTCTCTCCTCCTGCCCTCCCTCCCCCTTCCCCTCCCCTCCCCCTCCTCTTCCCCTCCCCTCCTCCTCCCCTCCCCTTCCCCTCCCCTCCCCTTCCCCTCCCCTCCCCCTCCCCCTCCCCACCAGGCCTGCATCTGGCCGCAGCCGCTGCTCAGCAGCCCTTCTTTTTCTGCTGCTCCAGCCATGGGCCCCATCCCTGAGACCTGAACTTGGGTCGTGCCCGGCTGCTGCAGACTCGGCAAGAGGAAAGGAAAGTTATCTCCCAGGAAAGCAGCTCAGCCCTTTGGGTGCCCGCCCCTCTGCTGTACCAACCCCCAGCACTGGAACTTGGCATTTGGGGGCTGTGGAGAGACGTTGCCAGGCCCCTGTGCTTTGGGAAGTCTGGAACTGTGGTGTCCAATATGGTGGCCAGTAGCCACACGTGGCTGTTGAGCACATGAAATGCGAATTGAGATGCGCTGCTGATCTAAAATATACACCAGATTTTGGAGACGTGGTGCCCTTGAGTGCAATGCCACACCTCTTCATTTTTCCGGATTTAATTGGCACGGCTCCACACCAGGCTGGTGAGAAATCCATCCTCAGTCAGGTAGGATCTTCCTTTCCCCTCTCTGGGTCACATACATCTTTAAACTCAGATACAGCCCCACCAAACTCCCAAAGTTGGGATTCTGACCGCCTGCCCTTGAGTACCCAGATCCTGCCCACCTCTGGGAACTCAAGAGAGGTGCTTTCAGGGGAAACATACAAGCACCTCCCTCTTCCTAGGCTCCCAGGATTTTTGCAGAAATCCTTCTCATCTCCCGAGGCCCAGCTGGAGAGCTAGCACTTGTATGAAGTTACTCCCCTCCTAAAATTGGGGTGGAAGTCTTCTTCCGTGGGATCTCAGAGCTCTTTCTGTACCCTGTATAGTTCTTTCTAGACCTCTCGCCTACTATACCCTTCTTGGCTTAAGCTCCTGGGCGGCCACACGCTACCTGACTCACCTCTGTAGCCCTCTGCCGGGCCAGGTGTGTGTCCAGCACCCAGCAGTGTGATTCAAAGTCAACAGAGGCTGTCGGTTCCACAGACGCATCTTTGCAAAGGCTCTGCATGGGGCCGCTAGGCACAAAACTGATTTCAATCACATCCTGGAGCTCGAGCAGGTAAGAGCTGGTAAGAGAAGTTTCCATTTCTCAGTGTAGGGCTGCCCCCTCTGACACACATGCTGATGCGATGAATTGTTATTTGAGCGCTGCTGGGCTCTGTGCTGCATGCTTTATATACAATAACTCGCTTAGTCCTCACAACAATTCTATTCGGCAAGGCTACAATCATCCTCCCTTTGATGAGGAACTGAGTTCCTGAGAGGTTAAGAAAACTGCCCAAGATCATACAAAGCAAGAGGCAAAACTAGTATTCGTCCCCAGGCTGTGTGACCCTAGAACACACGGCAATTCTGCCTCTCACAGACATGCGTGTACAGACCCAAAGACACATAGAGATGTGAAGTCACATAGGTATACATATATGAACATGCGTATCAAAACACAGAGATCCACCTGGACATGTGGGCAGAATACAGACACACCCCCATTCACATGGCTATGCAGATAGATACACCTACATGTACGCCCACAAACACCTACGCCTACCCCTATATATGTCCTTAGACACATACCTACACATACACCTGCAGCTATACAGACACATACACCGATATACACGTGGCTACTCAGATACAAAGATATATCGACACACACCCACATATACCTACACATACACCACATCCGTACTTACACACACACCTACACACACGTCTATATGGTACAACTACAACTCTACATGTAGATACACAACAGACACATGGCTACCAGTCATGAAGGTACACACACATGCACACGTTTGCACATGCGTATGCCCACAGAAGCGCAGAGTTGGAAGTTCCCTCACCCCTTACACAGCCAAGCATATAGAGATGTGTGCACACCCAGCTACACACTCTCACTTACACCCTAGCGGAAAACCACACTTAGACACACACATCTTGACATGCTTATAAGGACATGCACTCCCAGGGGTACAGAACACCCGCTCCCCAGGTACACACTCAAGACACTCACTCAAGCACAATAATCCAATTTAAACTGAAAAGGGAAAAACAAGTTGAAAATTAGAGGAGAAAAAAGCCCTTCAGAAAGTATATAGCTAATAAGCTGGAAGTGGTGAGCCGGCTGCCTTCACGATATCAATAACTCAGTATTGGGTTTCCAAAAAGACATCACATAATTTTTCAATGAGAAATCCATGAGCACTGGAGATGCTGTTATGGTGTGAATTACAATGCACACGGCTTGTCAGCCGTCCCCGTCAGCACTTTCTCGGACGCCTTCATGGGCGGGAAATGCTGTGGCTGCAGCAGGGATGGTTATTGTTGTTATTATTTCTTTCTTTTGGAGCCTCAAATTAAGGACCCGGGAAGCCAGCAGGGCCCTCCCTCCTCCTCCCCTCCCCGCATTGTACCCAGATCAAGAAGAGGATTTCCGGCTTGATAATTTCCTGAGTGTGGCTTCTCAGCTTTGTGCACCCCTTGCCCTGTCCTGGAGCCCTAATTCTGAGAAGGACTGGTTCATGGGGCTTGGGGACCAGGGTCAGGATCTGTGGGTGGGGGCCACCCTCCCCTTCAGAGCTCAGGCATGCTTGAGACGCCATTGAGTTTTAGGGGAGTAAGTAAAACTGTGTTTTCTCATTTCTGTCACCTGGACCCACGTGTTTCATTTAGCAGAGCCTGCCTATTGGGCTTTGCTTTCTCCTGAGGTATCCCTGTGAGGCAGGATTTTAGTTTAGGAAGAAGGCCAAGGTCCAAGGCAAGGGGCAATGAAGGATGATCTGTGTCAAGGGCAGAGGACATATTTCCTGGGGCACTGGGCATATATTATAGGAGGAATTGGGTGGCCGAGAGGAAGGAGCAGAGTGGACCAGTTAGAGGTAGAGTTGGGGTTCAGGATTGTGGTAATTGTATTATCCTGCTCAGCTGTGCATCTGTGCATCTTCCATTCATGGTGAAAAGAAGCTAATTCAGTTAGTCACTGGTCCCAGAATGTGAGCCACGTGGAGCAGACCTGGAGGCATCCTGAGGTCAGAAGCAAAGCTAGCCCTGCTGACCACAGACCTGTGAGCTACCTGTGTGCACTGAGCAACTGAGGCTGTTTGTTAGGCAACATGAATACAGCAGAAATCTGACAAATACAGGGGCCTTGCCTTTGTATTTCCATGACCTCTGGCTCAGCCCATGGTAGGCTTATTGTCATGGCAGCTCAGGGTCTGGAACCACTCCTGTCACTAGCCAGCATGAGGCTTAGGGGTCAAGAGTGGGGGCCCCAGACTCTGGGTTCAAATACTGGCTCTTCCATTTGCTGGCTGTGGAATCCTGGGTAGGTCATTTTTTGCCTCAGTACCCATTTCGTAAGGTAACCTCCTTCCTCCACACTTCACTCAGGTGGCAACAAAGAGCACCCAGCCTGAGAATCAGGAAAAGCCCAACTCTTTTCCTGGCAGCCACCTCCAGCCTGCCCAAGAGCGGGACACTCGCTCCACGTGCATTAGTGTGAGTCCAGGCCACGGCCGAGGTGGTTCCCTCTTTGTGGAATTCCCTTCCCACCCTGACGTGCTTCTATGGAACCCTTGGATCCTGCACCCAGATGTCACCTCTTTCCCCCGAGCATCCTGAAGTAGGTGCTGGGTACGAGAACACCTCTGTGCTCCACCCCAGCCAGGCTGCAATGTTATCCATTCACTGTCTTCAGGCCTGGGGTGGGGCTTGGGAGGACCAGTTGACCTTTCTGGTTCTCGCCAGAGTTTTTAGCAGGAGACGCAGAATCCAACACCCTCTCTCTCTTCCTCTCATACTTAGATTTGACGTGTCGCTCACCAAGGGAAGAGGAACGGATTCTGCTGGCTAAGCTGCTCAGTGCATAATTACATACCTGTCATGGCATGGGGCTTTTCAGTGTAATCATCCCAGTCCTGACTCCCAGGGTGTGTCTGCAGGATGGGGGCAGGTGAGACATGCTGGACGTCCGCCCTGCGGGAGGGGAGGGGAGAGCAGGATCAGAGGACAGTGGGGCTCTGGGGAGGAGGGGGGATGCTGACCTGGGGTTTCCTGGGAGCTCAGGCTCTTTATAGGCAGCTTGGGATGGGGCAGTAGCACAGAGACCTCAGCTCTGGTCCGGATTCCATCCTGACTCGTTTCTTGTCTGGCTTGAAGCTGGATGAATGTTATTTCCTTTCGCTGAGCATCCTAAGCAGGTATCAGCCCTGCCTCTGGGGTCCCCAGTTCCCTGCATCCCTCAGTGACACTCATGTACCATATTGTGTTTTTGGGGACATCAAAAGACAGGAGAGCCTTGGTTTCTAGACTTCTGCTTTCCACAGACCAAAAAAATTAAGCAAACAAACAGAACATCTGTGGGAGACAGACATAGGGAAGCCGTGTCTTTTCTAAGTGAGAACATTTATAAAAAACTATCACCATGATCATTATCAGTTAACAAAAGAAAGAATATTTCAATAGCAAAAACTGGGGGAAGGATATGATCTCAGAATTAAGCAGAATCTTCTCAAGAAAGGAGAGATAGCATTGGTA
Organism: Balaenoptera musculus; assembly: GCF_009873245.2. Taxonomy (NCBI): domain Eukaryota; kingdom Metazoa; phylum Chordata; class Mammalia; order Artiodactyla; family Balaenopteridae; genus Balaenoptera; species Balaenoptera musculus. The sequence continues at coordinate 20,770,423 of NC_045799.1, read as the reverse complement.
CACAAATATAAATATCTCCTATATAATGGGGAAGACGTTAGAGCAAAAGGGAAATTGGTAAAGTCTTCTACAGAGAAAGACCAGATACCCCCAAATAGAATTTATGGAGAAAGAGATTTTCAGTGGGTGCAGGAATGAAGATGCCAATGATGATGATGGTAATTATGACAATGATGAGGATAAGGATGAGGATGGTAGTAATGACAAAGATGAAGATGAAGATGAGGATGGTAATGATGGTAATGAAAATGATGATAGTGATCATAACAGTAATAGACAATGGATTCAATATTTCCCCTTTATTCACAGTAGCTTCCTGCGAATTCTTGCCTGTTCCTTCTGAGACCCAGTGGGGGTGAGGGCTGGAGTGGACTCAGATGTGCTGGAGATGGTCCAGGCATGGGCCGTTGGGGGTTGGAGATCCCAGCTTGGGGAAGGGAGGAGAAGGCTGGGTACATAAGGCCTGTGATGGTGCAACAAGGAGTCCATGCTACTTGCCTTGGGCCCAGGGCAGGTGTGGTCTCCTATTAGTGTCTGAGAACATCTTCTCCAGAGACCCAACTCAGCCTGTGGGGAAGTAAGATGCCCAGCTCCATGGACAAATTCACCGTGTCCACGGTGCGTGTGTGCCCTTTCCATGGGGCATAGGTGCCCTGTCCATGGGTCATAGGCCCCCTCTCCATGCGGTATAGTCACCCCTTCCATGGGACATATCTGCCTCATCCTCCTACTCTCAACTGTTCTGAAGTCCTCCAGGGCAGACTTCCAGATTCTTCTACTTCATCTGAAGCAGCTCCATTTTTATGTGCTGGTTTTCATGATTTTGTTTGGGAAAAGGGCTGAACAAAATTTTCCAGAGCAGCGCACAGCAGTGATCTGTCTGAGAGTATTTTGTTTGCCCTGCCTGACTGCACGTAGAGCTGGGATCTGTGTGATGTACAGGTGGTGCCCTGCACAGCCCCAGGGACCCTTCACATGGTCAGCGATGTGAACTGAATCCCCGAGAGGTGTGCACTACACTGCTCCTGGGTCTGCCTCTGGCTTTGACCATGAGCCCCAGCTCTGGCTTTGGTGCCCTAGCCAGTGGGAGGTTAGCTGTGGTCTGTAAGCTCTTGACCCTGTGACTTCATCATGAGTTCCAGAACTGGGAGCAGGTGTTGTGAAGCCTGCATCCCTAGGCTGACTTGGGGATGTTCATCTCTTCATTCATCATCCATTCAATAAATAATTACTGAACACCTTACTCTGTGCCAGGTGCTGTGCTTGTCATGAGAAGAAAAGATCCCTCTCTCCTGGAGGAACCTTTAGTCTACTGGGAGAGTCAGACCATGGGGAAGAGAACAAATCCATGTGTGATTAAAAATTGAGACCAGTGCCATGAAGAAATAAATAGGATGCTGTCACAGAAATAAGGACTAAGGTGTCAACTGAGATGAGGGAGAGAGGGGAGGCATCTCAGGAGGTGACATTTGAGCTGAGACTTGAGGGAGGAGGTGATGGCCATGGGAAGAGTGTAAGAGAGTCCTAAAAGAAGGAACAGTGATGCAAAGGCCCAGGGGCAGGAAAGAACACCTTGTGTCCAAGAAACCAGGGGAATGCCATTGGAATTGGAGGGTCATGGGCAGGAGGGGCCTGAAGCTTAAGAAAACAGCCCAAAGAGGCTCCACTCAGGTGGGTGAAGTGTCCAGACCAGCTATCATGCTCCATGTCTGAATTCCCATCAATGGAGAGAGTGTTAGGATCGGGGCCCTGGGGGTGAAGTCTCTTAACACATCCAAGTAATAACCAAATATCTCCCATCGAGCCAATGAAATTCTTGGCCCAGTCTCCAAGGGAATAATCCACACAGAGTATTTCCTTAACATTAGTTAAAGTGATTCTAGGTCCTGTAACAGAGAACCCTCCAAATATCAGTACCTTAGCAAGGTAATGTCTAATTCTCACATTAAGTCCAACTGGGAGTTTGGCAGGTAGTTTTCTACATGGTGATGCAGGTATCCAGGTGCCTTCTACTTAGGAGCTCTGCCATCTTGTAGGATCTTGGCAACCAGCAAAAAGTGAGTGTAGAGCATTCCACAGCAGGTTTTCATGGGCCAGGCTTAGATGTGTAAGTTACTTCTGCTCACATTCTATTGGCCAGAATTTGGTTACTTGGCCACACCCAATTGCAAGGAATGCTGGGAAATATGGTCTACCTGAATGCTCTCCAGGTGGAGGAAATGGGTCCAGGTGCCACAGTCTGCTACTCTGAGTGACAACGACAGTAAAGAGCAGAGGCCCTGTACTGTGACTTCACATCAGACCTACCTGGGTAGCAGCCAGGTCCCTACCCCAACCATTTATATCGGGATCTCTGGGAATGGGGCCCAGGCATCTGTATTGTTTAAAGCACTCCGGGAGACTGCAGCTTGTAACTGAAATTCGAACCACCAGTGTGGAGAGAGGAGCTTCTGGGACAGTGGTCACACCTGGGCCCACATTTCCACTTGCTTAATAATAATAATAATATTGCTCATCCCAGGTGACAGGCTAGGGTGGCAGGATGGAAGGGAAGAGGAGCTATTTAGAAATAAAATGGTTGCAATGCTGCATTTTAGGGAAGGGGCTGCCTTCATCTCGAATGTGGGAGGCTGTGGACAGCTACTTTCATGGTCCTCATGGTTGACATAGGTGAAGGCAGATTTGGTTGGGTGAGGGCAAGAAAAAATGATGATTCTATGCTCAGCTTGGGTAGAACTCTGAGAGTCCCAGGAAACAATGTGAGGAAGAAAACACAGGTGTTCCTTCCATGTTAAAGAGTAGAAGGAAGATGGGAACTGGGATGGGAGGGAGAGGAGAGAGAGAGAGGGAAAGAGAGAGCGAGCGAGCACAATATACTCTTAGGGACCATCGTGTGCAGCATTAAATTTGAAGTTGTTCCTTGTTCTGTAATTGTTCTCTTATCTATGAGCCTTTAATAAGACTCCTATATAAACTGCCTTGTATTCTTGTATTAATGGTGCCTTAAAGGAATGAAGGAATGAGAAAGTATATAAGTTAGAGTTCTTATTTAGGTTCAGGAAGGAAAAAATGAATTCTAATTTAAGCAGCAAAGGAATTTATTGAGAGAATATTAGGTAAGTTGGTGACACTCTGGCACAGGGACTCATAGGAGTCACCCTTCAACCACTGGGTGGATGTGACTGGCCTTAGACACACCCACATGCGCCATCTCTTCAAAATGTTCCTTTCCTTCTATCCCTCTGGTAAGATAATGGACAAGAGCAGATTGATTCACGGTTGGTGAATGGACGGCCCCTCCTCTGCATCCTTAGCAGACATCACTAATTGATCTTGGTGCACGTTCTTGTGGCCCTAGGCCCAGGCAGTCATTACCAATAGATCACAGACGACACATAGAATAAAATTTATTTCTATTCCAGGGTTAATATGACATCCCCTTCCAAAGCACAGTGTGTGCGATTTAAGTGAGATTGTCATGGTCTTAGTCCAAAGAGCCAAGATTTCATGCCCTAGGGGTGAAGGGTTGCTTATCTGGGTGCCACTGCTTCTGATCTGCTGAAGCTCAGAGGTCACCATTTATCTGTGGTGCCATTGATTCTTGGGTGGTGTCTCTAAGGAAATCCAGGAGGATAGTTCCCGGTGGGGGTCTCACCTTTCTCCTGACCCTTTCTCCATCTGGGGAGGCCTGAGCTTACCTGCTCCAGCCCCACCACCCCAGTCTGTGGCCTCTACTTTGTTCTGACATCACATGGGTTCTGACCTCATGGTTCTGTCCCAAAGGCAATTATTTGCTAGCTTCATGCCCACCTCTTGTTTCCAATCAGGTCCAGGGCTGTAGAATCAGGGGGCTGCCCATTTGGCCAGGTGGAGAGGGAGCTGGGATCAGACCCAGGAAAAGGCAGAGCTATTCCAGCCAGCGTTGATTGTCCTAATGTGGCATCCAGGTGAAGTTAATTGGTTTCCTTTTCCACCTGGTTCCTCCCAGCCTTCCTAATTACTATTAAGCCCCTGTCCCTAGGCTTATCTTTGGCAATCCCACCAATGTATGTTTTGCAGAGGAAACGTGAAAAAGGCAAGAAGCGTTCAGAATCAGGGTGTGGGTGGAGCTTATAACCCGAGTCATCACTTATTAGCTGTGTGACCTTGGGCAAGTTGCTTCACTTCTCTGAGCTGTCTTCTGCAAAATGAGGATAACAGCCTGTTGCTGAAATTTTTTGGAGGATTAAATGACTTAAACATTTGGCTCAGTAGTGTGTGGCATGTACTAAGCCCCCATGTACTAAGTATGTGAAGGCTTCTATTGCTTCTTGTTACTCCCATTCTTGCTGATTGGGGCTGAGGTTTCAGGGTCCAGCTTGGACCCCGGTTGGGGACTTGGACATTCTCTTTTTCCTCCCCCAGAGCTGTGGGAACTAAGCTTGCCCTCATCTCGTCAAGGAAGATAGGACACCAACTTTGTTTTAGCAGAACAAAACCCAAATAAATCATCCACAGAGGGACCAGCAGGCTAATAGAATGTTCTTAAAAGGACATTTTATTTTGTCAAATTGCTTTAGTGCTGCTGAACTTTGGATGCCATATCTTTGCAGTATTTCTGGAGGGTTTGTTTGCAGGTAATGAGAAAGTGTTGCTCCGACATTTGTCTAAGGGAGGGGACCAAGGGTTTCTTTCCTGTGCACCCCTCGCTCTGTGTGTCTGCTCCTTCCAGCACGCATGCCCCAAACATCTTCACCGTATTCAGCGTTCAGGAGGAGCAGGGGAAAATGAGTGAGTAGGTGGGGACCAGTGGGAGAAGAGCCCTCTGGGTCCTCAGCGGGGGGCCACCCTTAGAGAAACCCTAGAACCCTCTTGCCCAGCCTGGGGGAGCTGGCAGGACCCAGTCCCCCCCAGAGCATCATCCGGGCTCGTTTTCCTTTCCTCTAAAATGTTGTGTGTCAGCACAGGTGTGGCAGGCGTGCTTGCTCCCTGAGACTGCGCCTGTGCCCCAGCATGGGAAGAAAAATGCCGACTCGGAGAGAATCTGGAGTCAGGCGTGCAGGCACTAGCCTCGGGTACAGGAGAGAATTGGTGGGAAGGATGCGCTGGGATAGGGCCAGGTGGCTGGCACACAGTGTGCTGCGCACGTGCGTTCTCGCTAGGTGAGCCCCTTTCCCCTGCCAAGGAAAGAAGCTCCCATAAGGTGACTGTGAGAAGTAGGGCAGCTGTATCCCTCCCTCCCTCCCTTCCTTCCTTCTTTCGCTCACACTCTCCATCCTTTCTTCCCTCCTTTTTCAGTTCCTTATTCCCTCTCTTTACCCTTCCCTTCTCCCCTTATTCCCTTTCCCTTTCCTTTCCTCCAGCCTCCCTCCCACATTCACTAAGGACCCATCATACTCCTCAGTGCTCCAAGCTGGATGCACCTGCAGGGAGAGACTCTGCTCCAGCCCCCCAGGAACCCTCTGCCTAGTGGAGCACCCAGTGGGTGGACAGGTTACGATGCTGCCGTATGATTCATGCGCTAATAAAGTTCTGCAGTTCTCCTGGGAGCCTCGCTGTGCCTGGAGGGGCAGAGAAAGCCCTTGCAGAAGAAGGGAAGTTTGGCCTGGGTCTCTGTTTTTCAGGCGGAGTCAAGAGGGAAGGGAATTCTCAGAAGGAGGAACAGCTCCTACAGAGGTTGGGAGATGGGAAAGGACTTGGCGTGTTTGAGGAAGCTGTGAGGTTTAGGGCAGCCTGAGCAAGCCTGGTGTACTTGGTGACTCCGTGCTAATGTGGGTAATCAATAAATACACATGCATTGAGCCCCTTCCACGTACCAGTCACTGAGCCTAGTTCAGGGGAGAATAGAGACAGTCGCGATGAAATATCTGCCTTCAACAAGCTCAGAGTCTAGAAGGGCAGATAGTCAATGAACACTCACCCAAACTTTAAAATTGGACAAACCCGGGCTCAACTTCCATCCCTGCCCCTTACTGTTAGTGTGACCTCCAGTCAATCATTTCAGTCTTTCTGAGCCTCAGTTTTCTCATCTGTAAAATGGGAGATGGTAGTACCCATGTCACTGTGGGATGTTTTGGGAGCTGAATTAGCTTTTGGATGTGAAAGTATTTAGCACTATGTATGTTATCTCATTTTACCTTCATGACAACCTTGGAAGGAAGGTACTATAGTTTCTTCATTTTACAGATCTGGAAATGGTAGCTCAGAGAGGTTGAGTGACCTGCTTAAGGCCACACAGCCAGTAAAGGTATAGTGTGGAGATAAAAATATAGGCAGTCTGACTCCCAAACCTGAGTGTTTAATAACAACCTCCCCAAAGGAAGCATATGGACTTGGAACAAAACAAATACATCAGTGAAATGGGGTTGTGCAAAGCTGGCAAGATCATGGGGATAAATGCAGGGGTGATGGCTCTTCAGAGCTGAAGAGGGCCATGGGAATGCTCTTTCTATTTCTAAGGCTTCTCACCATCCCATCGAGGGTACTCTCCTAGCCTGTGTTGGGTTGTTGGGAGAACAGGAGGGGGAGGAGGAGGAGGAGGGGGAGGAGGGGAAAAGGTGGAGGAAGAGGAGGATGGGGAGGAGCTCTTTGACCCCAGAGAGGTCTGGACCCTTCTCTTCCCTGGTTCTGGCTGTCTCCCTCCCTCCAGATGCCCAGCACCAAGGTATCTTGGGAATCCAAAGTTCCAGTAGAGACCCTCTGGGTTTCGTCCTTGTAGCTGTGCTTTTTCTATTCACATGGGACTTTCTCTTGACACCCTTTTTTCCAGGAGCTCCTGGTCTTTTCAAGTCAGCTTTTGTCTATGAGGCCTCTCAGACTCCCTGGGCACACTTTCTGAGCCCTTCCTCTGGCCTCTGCCTTCTATTTCTCCTCTCTGCACTCCCAGTGGGTGAGTAGTGGGGCTTCTGAGGTCTAAAGGAGGGGCTTGGGCACAACTCTGGTCCCAGGCCAGGGACTTAGAAGAAGACGAGACTACATGGTTGCTAGAGGGGCCCCCCCTTGGTCATTACATAGACTGGCCACACGATGGCGCCTTGGGACCATCAAGCACATGCCCAGCTGCTCCAATGGGCTTCAGGTCCACTGTCACTCGGCTAGTCTCTTCCTTAAATGTTCCACTGGCTCCAAATGGTCTCTGCTTTATCTCATCATTGTCATCCTCCCCTGCCTGCCCCCACCCCCAACTCTCCTCTTCCTCATCTCTGTACCTATGCAGCTGACCTTGGGGTCTCCTGTTTACCCTGGGCAGGCAGACTCCAGTCACGCTGGCTGTGCTAGAGAGGAGGGGAAGGGAGAGGAGAGGGATTAGAGGCTGGCCAAGGAGCTAGAGGCTGCCTTGATAAGGAAGGAATGTCTTATGGGCTTGGCCCTCTGTGGACCCAGCCACCTGGAGCTGGGCTCTGGGAAAGCTTTAGGGATGGGAAACAGAGCTGGCATGTCAGTCCCAGGGGACATCTGGCAGCCCAGTTTGGGGCCTGAAACACAGGTCTCACCTCCTGGAAGCGTGAGGGCCAGAAGTGACACAGAAAGGATGTCATCAGCCATCAGGAGGCTCAGAGCTCCAGCTGGAGGTGGCCCTGATGTCAGACCCAGCCATAGCCAGCTCTGGCCCTCCTCTGGACAATGGTTTGGAAGCTGCGGGAGCTGCTGGCTGGGACGGCAGGGTGTGGTCTGAAAACGAGGCTTGCTTTTATGAAAAAAAAAAAAAAATAGAAAACAACTCAGGTGAGGTGACCGAGAGAGAATTTTACACGTGCTCAGAGAGCAGTGACAAGTTAAGATTATAATAACTATAATAATAATGAAAATCAATTGTGTGTACTTACTACATGCCAGGCATTGCTGTAAGCACTTTTCATGGCTTATTTTATTTACATGGATTACCCTGTAAAATAGGGAACAGGAGAGGATTTCTAATGAAAATCAAGCCTGGAAAGGAGACAGACTCTCTTTTAGGGCAATAAGGCCCAGGGTACACGCAAGCTGGGCATGAGCCTTCCTGTTGAGCTGCATCTAATTGTTGGAGGGGAGAGAGAAAAACCTCTCCTTTTAACTCACAGTGTACACGGGGACCTGTCATTGCAGCCTCTTCCCTTTTGAACCATTTTTTTCCCAGTGGAAGGAACATTCCACAGTTGGAGCTGGATCCCGATTTAATAACGCAATAACCAGAGAAATGCATTTCAATTGATTATTAAGTATTAGTTTATTAGGGCTCAGTAGCTCTGACCCAAATAGCTGCTAAGCAGTCATTAAACATAAAAGGAGATGTTTCCATTTATATATTTTGTTTATTTACCATCATGAACAAGCATTATTGCACCAATTAAATGTCGATTAGGGGCCCATGATTTGAATTAGATTGCATACATAGTGTCAAGTCATTTTCGTGTCTCTTTCATAGATATAATCCATTTCTGTTTTAATACTAAAATACGGTCTGATCGAAGCATTAGAGGCTGTTCCTGGTTGGCACAACAAGGTGGTTTCTGTGCATTTCTAGAGCTGATCTTTCCTTTTTTGGTGTCTGCAACCTGGAACCGGGTGACAATGGCATTCATTCATTAGTGGTTATTCGTGGAGGTGCCTTTTCCCCATTGTGATTCTTTGCTTTTTTTTAAGTTAATTTCTTAAAACACAGAACAAAACAATAACCCTCCTATCACAAAACCCTAGATATTTATCTCCAAGGTTGCAGAATTAAGTTGCAGAAATGAAACTAAGTTCTCCGGAATCAGCATTGAAATCAGCAGCATTGAGATCAAGGATGACGCACTGGAAAGAAGATATAGTTTTCCTAGTCCCTGAGTTCAGAAGCATCGAAATAACGTATTTTAACGGCATTCTTTTCCTTTCTTTATTCTTTGAAAATTTTTTTTATTTATCAATTTTTAAAGGTTACTTTCCATTTACAGTTATTACAAAATATTGACTCTATCCCCCGTGCTGTACAATACATCCCTGAGCCTATCTTACACCCAATAATTTGTACCTCCCGCTCCTCTACCCCTTCATGGCCTCTCCCCCCTCCCCACTGGTAGCCGCTAGTTTGTTCTCTATATCTGTGAGTCTGCTTCTTTTTTTTTAAAAAACAGCTTTTTAAAAATAATTCAAAGGAAAACTTAAAGAAATTTCTAAGTTTATAGGAAAAATGCTTTAAAAAAATGAGATCCCATGGAAATGTTCTTGGCTTTTTAAGTCAGAGGAGAAAGGACTTGAAGGAGAAATCCCGGCTGGATTGGGCGCCGTTGGATCAGAATGGAACCTCCCTCATCCCCAGAATTTGTCCTTCTTCTGCTGTAATCACTGGGTTGGCAGAAGTAGGACTCCCCATGGGAACCTGGGGACCCAGGTCTTCTGGGGTGGGAACCCGAGGCCAAGTGCACGTGACTGAGCCTTCTCCCTGCCCTGACCCCCCAGCCCCACTCAAAGAGGCTGCTGAGCGAGGCTGCCCTGGGTCAGTCCTACGGGGGCGGCATGCTGGGCAGAGGGCAGTGCGCCCGGCCAGTCTCTGATTGCAGCCACATGGGAGCTGGCAGGCCCGCAAGGCTCAGCCACTCCCCGCCAGCTGTGGAGGGGCAGCCCTTGGACTCCAGGGAGGGGATTATTCCAGGATGAAAGAGAGAAAGAAAGATGAGGGTGCTGAGGAGAGGGGTGGGGAGCGAGTGACCTGCTCGGAGAGGCTGGTTATTTGCTTATTGAACAGTTTCCCAAGTTCTTCTCTCCCACTTCCAGCCCAGAAGTTTTCAAGCTTTTTTTTTTTAAGCAATAGAACTCTTTTGCCAAATGACATCCCATGTGAAAGTCCAATATGTAAAAAGCTCAAGCATAGTTGAAGCATCGGGGGTGGGGTGCGACTCACTTGCCAACTCAGCCCTCCACCCCATGGTGTCCCAGGGCATCTCTGCAGAAACCCTCTGGCTCCGCAAACCCCGCATCAGTACACGGCTGCCCCCAGTCTCAAAACCAGTTCCCAGTGCAGACCTGGGCTGACCACAGAAAAATCACTGGGGATGAGAGCTTCTTCTCAAACCAGGCTCCCCTGGTTCTCTAGGGCTGGATCTGGCTCAAGAGTATCCTTCTAACAAGATCCCCAAATGATTCTAATGCAGTTCGCAGCACTGGTATGAGTGAGGGTGAGGCCAAGGGAGGTGCCTAGGGCACGGCATTTACAGAGACGCTCACTCTCTGGGGCTCAGCTTGTACCTGCACAACCTCGAGGGTGGGTGCCTCCTTAAACGTGACACCCTAGATCCCTCACTCTCCTGAACCCAGTCCTGGCCCTGGCAGTAAGCTTACAAAAGCCACCACCCACCACGCTATGGGGTGTACCTACATACAGAGGTGCTCAGGTGGGGGTTGAGTGAGTGAAAGCTATTCAGCCTGCCATAGTAGAGCTGCTTCCTGGTTCTCCATGCAGCACGTGGCAAAGAGAACAGGCTGGTGGCAATATTCGTAATAATTTTTATCACAGTTATTCTAAACTTAATTTTTGATGCTCATGAGGTACAAGACACAGTGAGAGACGATTTACAAACATCCCCCAGTTTTCCCCTCATACCAACCCTGTGATATTAAACCCATGTTATCAATGGGGAAGCTGAGGCTTTGAAAGGCTAAGGTCTCATCCAAGTTCACACTGCTATTTGGCGAGGGAGCTGAGCCTCACAATCATGTCTAACATTCCCCAAAGCTTGGGATCTTTACCTTTATGTTGTATTGAGAATCTGGGTATATGGACTTTGGTCAGTCATGGCGATGATGGCTCCAAATGACCTTCACTCTAATAGAATGGCCCCCGTTATGGTCTGTAGTAACTGTGTACGTGTCCCCTGCGAGCAACCCCATCTGCTTTCCCTGAAGCAAATCTCACCCCAACCCTGACCACAGAGGTCACGTGACCCAGGCTGGGCCAGTAAGAATCTCCCATTCCCTTGGACACTGGGATTGGTCCAGAGGTGGACGTCGGACTCAAGCCAAACCAATCACATGCCTTCCCCAGTATTTTTCAGTTAGGAACTGGGAGAGAAGCTGTCTTCCTTGGGAGTCACTGTGCTGGAGGGAGGTGGGGGACTGCTGACAGCCAGAGTGCTAGGAGAGAATGAAGACAGAGATAAGTGGAGAGGAAGCCAGGCCTGGTGACCGAGTCTTGCTGCTAAGATCTGTCTCCAGTTCTATGAGTTGCCTGGGCATGTGGTCTTCTCAGCTACATCAGAAAACTTTATCTTTTGCTTTAGGCTAATATGAATTGGTATTCTGTCACTTGCAACCCAAAGAATCCTGACTAATTCAACATCCAATGTTGACATCATAGGCCCTCCCTTCTGAGCCCTCTCCAAACCACCTGACATCCCACCAGTGGCTGAATGCATTTTTTATTCGTAATTGTGGTAAAATATGCATAACATAAAATTTACCATCTAAACATTTTTAAAGTGTACACTGTGGTGGTATTAAGGACATTCACATTCTTGTGCAACCATCACTGCCATCCACCTCCAGAACTCTTTTCATCTTGCAAAACTGAAACCCTATGCCCATTAAATAATAATTCCCTTTCCCAGACTCTGGCAACCACCATTCTACTTTCTGCCTCCATGAATTTGACTACTCTAGTTATCTTGTGTAAGTGGAATCGTACAATATTTGTCTTTTTTTGTCATTAGCTAATTTCACTTAGCATAATGTCCTCAAGGTTCATCCATGTTGTAGCATAAGACAGGATTTCCTTCCTTTTTAAGGCTAAAAAATATTCCATTGTGTTTATATAGCACATTTTGCTTATCCATTTATCCATCAATGGACATTTAGGGTGCTTCCACCTTTTGGCTTTTGTAAATAATGCTGCTAGGAACATGAATGTACAAATATCTCTTCCGGACCCTGCTTTCAATTCTTTTGGGTATGTATCTGGAAGTGGAATTGCTGAATCATATGGCGGTTCTGTTTTTAATTTTTTGAGGAACCACATACCATTTTCCATAGTAGCTGCACCATTTTGCATTCCCACCAACAGTACACAAGGGTTCCAATTTTTCCACATCCTTGCCAACATTTATTATTCTCTCTCTCTCTTTTTTTTTTTTTGTAGTAGCCATCCTGATGGGTGTGAGGTGGTCTTAATGCATTTTTTCCCCCCTTTTGGCTGCACTGCACAGCTTGTGGGATCTTAGTTCCCCAACAAGGGATTGAACCCGGGCCCTCAGCAGTGAGAGTGCGGAGTCCTAACCACTGGACTGCCAGGGAATTCTCAATGCATTTTTAATAATGGCATCTGTAACAGTTTTGCAACATAAAAACCACCCTAAAATCTGACTTAAAACAACGACTATTTACTGAGCTCCCGATTCTCCAAATAGGCAAAATGGGCTGAGCTCAGTTGAGTGGTTCTTCTGGTCTTGGCCAGACTCAGTCAGGTGTCTAAAGCGTTGACTGGTCTAGGATTACTTCAACTGAGATGACTCATTGGAGCTTTAGGCCATCTCTCATCCAGCAGTCTAACCCAGGTTTGTTCTCATAAAGGCTGGGCTGGGTTCCAAGAGAACAAAGCAGGCAATGTCTCTTGAAACCTGGGCTTAGATGTGGCACAACATGCTTTCTCTAAATTCCATGGGTCAGAGCAAATCACTTGCCCAGCCAGATTCAAAGGGTGGGGAAATTTACGCTATGTCTTGATGGGAGGACCTGCAAAGTCAAATTGCAAAGGGACGTGGATAGGGGGAAGTGAACAATTACCACCATTTCCCCCAAATCGATCATAACTTTTCAATACGTTTTCCTATCATGACAAAAATTTGCATTTCAGATTCACTCTGATGGGCTCACCCAATTCATAAGGTTCAGAGGTTCTGATTCACCTATAGGACTAGACTCTGCTGGGAATCATGGAATCAAGGCCAATTACAGTAATTCCTCATTTGTTTGCCATAAGCAGTTGACTCAAGGTTAGCTCTGTCCCTGTGGCCCTGCATAAGGGCTGTCTGTTAAGGCAACTGGCTTTACCATCAGCTTTAAAAGATGCTAACTCAGACCCTCTCCTCAAAGCCCGCAGTGACAAGGGAGGCTCTGCAGAGCTCCAGAGCCGGGTTAAAGAAAGCCAAAACTTAACGAAGACCTAAGGCTTCCAAAGCTCAGTGCCTTCCCAGTAACTGGATGAATATAGAGCTAGATTCAAATGGTCAAAGCTGTTGCTGGGGAAGCACGGGGCAGCAGGCATCCCCAAGCATTCTGGTCACCTTGTAAATCAGTCCCTAGAGGCTAATCTGGAAGATTTGCAGAGAGTTTCCTACTTTATTATTTGGTTACTGCTACAATAATGCTGCATAACAAATCACCCCAGACTCAGTGGCAAAAAAGAACAATCATTTACTTTTCTTCCTCATGAGTCTGTCTGTGGGTTGGCTGAGGTTCAGCTGGTCTTGGCTGGGCCAGGCTGAACTCCAGGAAGTGGGTTGGGTTCAGATCTGCTCCACCAAACTTTATTCTCCTTGGACCAGCAGCTCCCCAAAGCATGGTCTTCAAACAGAGAATGGGAGGAGCTTAGAGGGCAAGCAAACAGTCCTTGCACATTTGAGTTTCTGTTTGGTCAGGCCTGCTATCCTTCTACTGGCCAAAGTGAGTCACGTTACCAAGCCAAACAACAACGGGACAGAGGCATAAGCTTCTCCCTCAGTAGGAAGGCCTGCAAGTTACATGGCAAAGGGTGAGATGCACAATCTTAACATGGTGAAGTAAGAATTGGGACCAACGATGCAGTCAACTGTATTTACCCAGAGGGGTTTGGAGATTGACGTATTGGACTTAAACCTAAGTTGTGTGCAGGTCAAGTTTCATACGTATTTGGGAGTGTCTGATAGACTTTTGGGCTGGATGGGCAGGAGGGTAGTTACAGGAGAAACCGAGGATTCTTATGTGAGCTCCTTCTGGGATAATACAGAGCCAGGTCAAGGAGCTTATCCAAGTAACAAAACCTCACTCCTTGATAGAAGCAGTAATCCTGATTACTGCATGAGTTGAGTTCTCTGGGTTCATCCCCTGCCTGGCCCCCTTCCTCACCTTTGACTCATGACTGGTTCCTGGGGAGAGTTATTATTTCAGTAAAACTGTGAATTATTGGGGACTAAGCGGCATTAATTACTGTGAGTCTCCTGTGGGGAAGTTAATATGAGGGGGGGAGACGGGTTTTCTCCCCCAAATCACAGCCCCTCATTGTGGGACTTGGAAACCCTACTGGCCCCAGAGCATCTGCAATGGCTGTGCTTGGCACGGGGCAGGGCATGGAATTGCCCAGTGACAGTGGAAACCGTGTCCTAGAGAAGCAAATGTACCCACGGGAAGTGGCGCTGGTGCCCACCTGCCTGAATGACAGGTTCCTAATGGGTGGGGAGAGGCAAGATGGGAGAGTGAGGAACAGGTGAGCATGGCCTCCTGGGGTCTAGCCTTGGAGACAGTGCATTCACCAGTCTTGGTGTCACTCTCCAGCACGAGAAATGGTCCCAGCCACACTCAGACTCAGGTCCGATGTCTAAGCAGCCCTCCCCAGACTTCAGGGATACGACGGGTTAATTCAATCCTATCAGGTGATGACAGGGGTTGCAAATGATTTTTTTCAACAACATTCTTTTGTTCATTAAGTATCTTCTCTGTGACAGTCACCATGGTGGGGACAGTTGAATAAAAAAACACTTCCTGTTTTGAGAAGCTCATCATCTAGTGTAGGGCAAACTCTGGTCTGTGGCCCGTCATCTGTTTTTGTAAGTAAAGTTTTATTGGAACACAGCCATGCTCATAGAAACAACATGTTTCTAGTTGCTTTGGTGACAAGGGCAGAGTTGAGTGGTTGGGACAGAGACCATGTGGCCTCTTATGACTAAACTATTTACTAATGGCTGTTTACAGAGAAAAAATGCCAATCAGTAGTCCATTGAAAAAGGCAAAGAGATAAATAGGCAATGACAATATAGCGTGATAGTCCTGTGACCGAAGTAAGTGTATGGCTTTGGAAGTGGGGTGGGATCAGGGAAGGCTTCCTGGAGGAGGCAATGTCTAATCTGAGACCTAAAGGATGAGTTTAGTAATTTCAGCAAAAGGTGGGGAGAGATCGCTGACAGAGGAAAGCATGAAAAAAGGCAAGAGGTAAGAGTGAGCATGGGGTTTGGAGCTTAGAGTAGCTGGAATCTAGGGTGAGGAAGGAGCCAAAAGAAGAGGCTGTAGGTAGTGCTGGCAGCATGTTGGGGCTCTGATCGCTATTGAGGAAGTTGATATTTATCATTGGGAGGAGGGGGTATGCTTTGCACTATGCAAATGATATGAATATTGTTTGCTCTTTATTCCTTTTTCAGGACCGGATTTTACTGTTTCTGATTTACAGATGTGAAAATGGATGTGGCAGTAAAGAAATTGGCATTTATGGAGACAGGGATGGACAGAAGCATGATTCAAGTGTGCTTGCACATCCTTTGAGTGTTGGGGGCGAGTTCTGGTTAGAAAGTTGGGGCCACTCCCTGGCCTTGTCTCTGGGCTGTCAAGTGACCAAGATTAACTGGTGATCTCTGTGATAGGCATTTTGAGACTTATTCCAGACCCAGAGCATCCTGTGCCCACACTCAGCCTTCCCACTGGGGCCACTACTTGGGACAGGGCTCCCTGGGCTGTGGGCCTCAGCTCTATGTCTGGCCATTCTTCCTCTTTTCATGCATCAAACCTAGGCCCTTTGTCATCAGGCCCTACCTCTTTGGGGCCAATATGATCTGCACATCTGTACTCATGGTAAAAACTCCATGACTCAAGGCAGCCGCCCTTCATTACTTGAGTGCGAGCCACAGCATTGTCACTCCCCTTCCTGTACCCAGGGCAGCCTTGCCAGGGGATCACCAAACTTCCCCACTGAGTCCAGACACAGCCTCAGAATCCTGCTCAACACAGCCCTCTATTGATCAGCCAACATACTTATCCTTTTCTCAATCCAGGGAGAATGTTGAGCTCATACAGTACTTTCGGCACAAACCTAACCATTCCCCCCAGGCAGCCTGCCTTTTCATCAGCTTTGTTTTTGAACCAGAATTCAATGCAATTCAGCAAATGTTCTCTGAGAATCCACCAAGTGTCAAGGAGCAGGGATGAATAAACATGGTTTCCTTGCCCTAAGGAGCTCATATGCGGATGCGAGACGTTAATTTCAGCTACCTCGGAAGGCAACCTTCCCCTGCTGTTGTTCAGTGTGGTACTGGGCATGCGCCATGCAAAACTGGACTCAGCCTTTCGCATCGGAGATGGGACCGTCTCTGGATGTGGCTGTGTGGCCCGGAACTCAGCATCTCAGACCAGTGGGAAGGAGAAATGCAGGTGGGGAGCTGGGAAGGACCCCAGGGGAGTGGCAGCAGCTCAAGGTAAAAGATGAAATCAGGTTTGGGCCAGGCTGGGATCAATGAACAGTGCATCTGGCCTGAGTGATGGGTATAGCACCGGGGTCCCTGGAATGTTCTAAGAAGGCAGTGTGCTCTGGGAATCTGCCACCCACCCACTCCAGGCCCAGTGGGGGAAAGAGCTGACAAGCAAGGAGCTGAAGTATCAGGTCCCCCAGATAGGAACATAGCAAGAAGGAAATGGAGTCAGGAGCCCTGCTGGCTCTAGAAAGTTGTCTGCTCTTGGAAGCTTGAGGGTTGATTCTTCTGGCTTACTGCCTCATTCCCAGCACTGGTTCAAGAACACTGGGCAGTGGGGTCTCCCTGTGTTTAGAGCTCCCCATGGGAGCCCTTGCTGGGTTTCCACTGCAGCGAAACACATGGCTATTGCAGCCTAGACACCGTCTCCCCACCCCGAGAGCTGGCAGTCACCTCATTCCCAAAAGGGACACCAATGCCTTCTCAGACCTTGTCACAGCCTTCGACTACTTGCCTTTCCATGGAGATTTCCAGAATCTACTAAGTAGGTGCCATAAATAGGGAATAAGTGTGTGCCAGTGTGTGTGTCTGTCTCAGGCTCTATGTACCACACACACACACACACACACACACACCCACCCAGACTCACACCCAGATCTAGTTCATCAGAATCCGTTTGCAAACTTCATTTCTTTAGGTTGAAGAGAAAAGAAAATTACTATTAACATATCAATGGCACTTCCATGCTGGGAACAAGATTACTCTCAGGCACACACAAGCGCCCAGGGAGTCACAGACGCTGTATTTGAAATGTGCTCTCTCCCTGTATCCCTCTCTCCCCAACCCTGCCCCCACTCCCTTTTTATTTTTATTTTTTATTTTTTTATTCCTCCAAGCTTGTTTCTCTTGAAATTTCCACCTTGTGGTTGTGTACTGCTGACTTCACATTTGCTGTGGTGTGAACTCCACATCTGTGAATGGATGACAGGAAAGATTAATAGCCCTGCTCCCTTCTCCTTGACTGTGGGCCCAGCTAATGAATAAATAAATAAATAAATAAACAGAGCTCCAATCCCCTAAATAGAGACCCAGAGCCGGGGAGAAAACAGCATTTTGCTGAATCCATTCTTTAAGGAAAAACCCAACCTCTAATGATCTCTGATTTACATAGTCGGCAGTTTTTCGCTAAACATTTTACAAAGACACAAAAGTTTGGGGTGGAGGGATTGCCCCCATACTCTTGGCAGACGGAGGCAAGGGGCCCGAAAAGCCCACACGCCAAGTGGGGCTGGTGATTAGAAGGGGCCGATTTCCCACCCGGACCCTCTTAGGCCAGGGACCACTGAGTCAAGTGATGACGAAGAGGGTGGCAAAGTGACCCCTCCGGGGTCTCAGCAGTGGTCCCCACTTACTGGATGGGAGGAAGTGTGAGGTCTCATCAGCTTCTTTCTTGTTTCCAGTTCCTGTGAAAGAGAGGCTCAGACGGTGTGGGTAAGGCTTCTCAAACTTGAGTATGTACACAAATTTCCTGGACATCTTGTTACAATGCAGATTCCGATCTCGCAGGTCTGGGCTGGGGCTGAGATTCATCATTTCCAACAAGCTCCCAGGTGACGCTGATGCGGCCGGCCCAGGGACTACAGTTAGGGCAGCAAGATGCCGGGGACAGGACAGCAGTTCAGACCATGTCCCCTCCTCTGTGGCTCTTGTCTGAGGCTGCAGGACAGAGTCATTCCCCTTCCTTCCGTCCCTGGAGCTTGGCTGTTATCTTGTTCTCCAACCTCAGCTGACTCTCTGGGCCTAATTATTCCCAGGCACCCCAGCCAAAACCAGCCAGCACATCCTCTCTGAAGCAGGCATGGAGAATTCTGACCTTCACAGGCTGCATTTTAAAGTCCTGTTGCCTCTCTCGGTCACTGCGTCTTTAACAAGATCAGCCTTTGGATAGGAAGGTGCTGCGCGGGGTGACCTGGTTGAGGGGCAGGCAGGCTCAGAGGCCATGATGGCACCTGCATGCCTTGGTTGGGCTGACCAGAGGCTGGAGGTCAAGGGTAGTGATGCTGGAGGGGCTGTGAGCTGGGGTCCTCTGTGCAGCCAGAAGTTCGGGGGCCAAAATGCACACGCACCAGCCATTGATCTTAACCTGCCAGCCCTGGTACCTGTCAGCTCACTTCATTCTCTTTGATGATGAAGCAGAAGCGAGACCAGTCCCGCAAAAATAGAGAGAGGAAGCCCCCCAGCACCAGACATTCCCCCCATTCATGGTCCTTCTGACTCAATCAGATTTGGTCCAAGGAAACCAAGCAACATTCGGGGGGGCAGGTGGGCCTTTGCCCACACAGTGGGGAAGGGAGCAGACTGGGCTGACTTCTTTTTTTTTTAAAGAAGGGAGTCATTATTTTTAAATTATTTTTAAAAGTATTTGTTTATTTATTTATTTATGGCGGTGTTGGGTCTTCGTTTCTGTGAGAGGGCTTTCTCCAGTTGCGGCAAGCGGGGACCACTCTTCATCGCGGTGCACGGGCCTCTCACTATTGCGGCCTCTCTTGTTGCGGAGCACAGGCTCCAGATGCACAGGCTCAGTAATTGTGGCTCACGGGCCCAGCTGCTCCGCGGGGGCTGACTTCTTGCTCTTTCTTGTTACTCAGCCAGGATGTCCCACACATCCTTGTCCTTGACTCCCGGCCTGTGAAAGCCCCCAGGCCGGGTTACGAATCACCCCGGTGCAGCTCACCTTCCTACTCCTTGGATCAGCCTCAGATGATCCCGGTCCAGCCAGAGGCAGCTGCTACCCATCCCACTCCACCCTGGGGCCCCTGCCCAGAATCATGAGAAATAAATTTCTGTTGTTAAGCTACCCAGTCTATAGCATTTGCTATGGCAGTCTGAGCTGATTGATACAGGGACAGAGATAGTATTTTAGAAATTTTTGATAAAGAAATATGCTATTTTAATTTATATAGTTATTATTAATTTAACTTATATAAGGAGTGTATAGGGAAAAAGATAGGGAGTAGAAAGAAAGAAATATCATTCATGATTACTCCATCCAGAAAGGGCCACTCCTGACATTTCATTGTGTATCCTCCCAGTGTCTTATCTATGTGTCTGCACCTGTTTTTTCAAAAAGGGAATTTATGTACATACTGACATGTCAGGCTTTTCTTTTGTTAATTAACATATAACATACATCCCTCCATATCATTAGATGTCTTTCTACAACTTCTTCTATGGCTATAGAGTATTGCTGTACATTTATATTATTTAAAATTTTTCTCTTATAAAGCTCAATTCTGGGCATATCCATAATAAGTTCCTTGAGAAAAATTCCCATTCATGGAATTGATACATCAAAGGGTTCACAAACATTCAACACTTGCTAGATTTTGCTAAACTGTCTTTTGGAAATATACCAATGTCTATTTTACCAGCAGGACATGGAATTTGCCATTTCCCCACTGCTTCCCCATCACTAGGAATTCTTTTATTTTAACCTTTGACATGGACAGAAAAATGAGTCCTTATTTAAAAAATATTTTATTATGAACCTTCAGAAAGATATGGAGATTAATAAAATGAAGGTTTACATACCTTGCACTTGGCCGACTACTGTTTTTCATTTTTGCTTCAGCTTCCTTTTAGCCATAAAACACTGTGGACACATTTGCAGCTCCCTGAACTCTCCCTGATGCCCTTGCTCTTTTTTTTTATCCCCAGAGCAAACGCCAGCGTGGAGTTGGAGTTTATCACTCCAAGTGTGGTTTTTATATCCTCACTGGATACCTGTGGTTGTTGTCACTCACATTTCTGTGGTGGCTAGTGACCTTGAGTATGTTTCCAGATGCTTATCACCCACTTGCACTCTCTGTGCTGCGCATTGGGTGTTCAGGTCCCTTCTCTATTTTTGCTGTTATTGCTGTTTGCTTGTTAAAATGCTACAACCCTAGGGCAGGCCTCTGCAGTCCCCAGTCCCTCCTCTTTTCCAAACTTCGTGTAACACAGATCTGGTCATGACACGCCACTCCTGAAAGCGCTTCAAGGATGCCTCCCTTTCTTCCAGACCGAGTTCTAACTCCTCAGTGAGGCTTCTGTTGATATGTCCTGGTCTGGCCCTCTGCCACCCCATGTTCAACTTCCTCCCCTCCGTTGTCTTCTCCCAACCTTCCGGGTCCTCCGCACCAGCCTCCATTCTCAAACATGGCGCCCGTTTACAACTGCGTGCTTTTGATTACGCCATTTCCTTTTCTTGGAATAAATGGGCTCACGGACTGAAAAACTTTCATTCATCTGGCAAGGTCCACAGTTACCTTCTCTTTCCTTGGTGATCCCATTGAACCTTGCATACATCACAGGACTACACTCTGGATGGAGATTATTTGTGGACACCAGATATCAACTGGCTTCTCCTCGTCCTTTGAGTTCTAGATAAGACTGATTAGAGCTTCCATTTTATGTCTAAAGTTTATTCAAAACCCACCCAAGTTCTCTGCCTCTCCCTCTGGGTCTTACATTCTCAGTGATCCCTCTGCCTTGGGCCTCTCATCTTCGAAGAACACTTGCAAACCCAACTGGAACATTCAGTCCAAACCCCACTCCTCCTAAGCGTTCATGGAGTGCCATGTGTAGTAGAACTCAGGATGTATTTTGGGGATGATGGGTTAACACCACTGGAAAATATCCTCTTCTTAAATAATGTCAAGCTCCTCCATCATCAGGGCTTTACCCGATGTCACAGGGCAACATTTCCCCCAACTTTCTCTTCCCTCCCTTCTCAACCGTTTCCCTTTTTCACTCTCCCGTGCTCTTTCCTCTCAACGTTAAAAAAAATACTCTTCCTTGTCACATGCAGAGAAGTTCAGTTATTTTCCTCTGCTGACTCCCCGCCAGGCCCGTGGGTCCTCCCTGTCGATCTCAAGTGGCTGTTGAAGTCTTTTCACCAAGACAGTCTGCCCCTTGCTCCCAGAGGTGCTGGCTGGTAAAAGGGGCTCACCTTTGTTACCCTTGGATTCTCGTTTATTACCGCCAAGGCACTGGGGACCCCTTGAGGACAGGGGTGATGGGAAGAACTAGCTCCATAGTTTCAGGGATGGTTACGAGGACGAAATGGGATATTTTCCTTCTTCTTCTTATTGGACCTTGTTATTGATAGTCCACACTGGTCATTATGCAGACCCAGCTGCCTATGTGTCTGAATGCTTCTCTGGCTCTTGTGGTCTTGTCTACTGACAACTGGTCCTCAAGGAAAGCGATCAGAGAGCCTGGATGCCAGTGTACTTGGGAGCAGAAGTGGGGCATGGCACCCTTCAACATTGCAGGGCTTGGCTAGCCCCTGCCGGTGAAGGCATCCTCCCAGGAGCTGTTTTGCCCTGACCTGATGCAGCCCATACATGGCACCATCCCTGACCCCTTCCTTTGCCTGTCATTTCTGAGCTCCATCTCTGTGCCACATTTTTTTTCCTCCAGTACCTCTGCCCTAGATTGATAGGGTGTCACCCTCTTTTTGAGGTGGGTAATATTTTTATTCCCATTTGGGAGATGGAGAAATTGAGGCCTAGAGATGTTAGGGCCGAACTGGGGCTCAAATCCAAGCAGTTCAGCTCTGCATCCTCTGCATAAAATGTGGGACAGGGAAGGGCTGGAGCCTTGGAGAAAGGACAGTTGTCCACGCTGACCACTGGGGCCAAATGTGTATGAGGAGGGGATGACCCGGGTGCTCTAGGGGCCATGCAACAGATGAATCAGTGGTAGAACCAGTGTTCGAGCTCAATTCTCTCTACTCATCCTGCTTTCACTTTTTATACCAGGTAAGGCTGAGCGACTTGACTTGGGTGTCCTGATTTTATTGTGAGAGGTGGGACCAGACTTGAGGTCTTCTGCGTCCTGGTCTAGTGCTCCTTCTACCACACTGACCTGTCTCTACCCAAGACTGTCCATCTCTTTGCCTGATTTTCCTTCTTTGCTTTTGCATCCTCTGTGAGGTGGCCAGGTGAAGACATTTCAATCCATTTTCCAGTGGCCCGACCGTGTTGTGTACCTGCAAACTTTGTGATCCATATTTCAGGGCCTGAGGAGGGTGTTGGAGGCATGTATGGGGCCCAGGGCTAGTTGGTCCCATCTATTCATTGCCTACATCCCACAAGTATGCTATCAAGTGACAGGTCTGGCTGGGTTTCTGATTACGTTTGGTGAGACCTAGACAATGATTTCTGCTTCCTTCCATACTTTAACACACACACACACACACGTCTAGATACCAAATGGCTTTAAGGTTTGGGAGCAGACCTGTCCTTTAGTTCTAGGCCTTCTAATGTGATGTGGGGCTGGTGATGGGGAGGCTGAGTTGTCACTTTGAATTGCAAAGTTTCTATCCATAATGCATAAAGGGTCCTCAGTGAGTGGCCACAGCCTCCCGCCGTCCTGCGGCTCAGGGAAATTAGACAGCTTCAGAGACCCTTATGAAAATGCAATGTATTACCGCTGCTTTTTGATGAGTGAATTATGCATTGAAGAGTGACAAATTCCAAGATGCCGCCTTTATTAGGAACTCCGTGCCGGGTGGGGTGTACAGTACTGTCTTCCAAGGTTGTGATGGAATGTTTAATAACTTTTTCTGTCCGTGCTTCCCAGAGGTGGTGTTTATAATATGTATTCCCCCTCCCCCCCTGCTTTCATATTATCAACACATTGATGCTGAAGATTATTGCTCTATTTATGCATTTGGAACCTCTTCCTGGGTCAAGGGGCAGAATCATTTGAAATGACAAAGGCAACGACAGAAATCTTTTTTTTAACCAATTTGTCTCACGCGCCTGCGAACTAGGACTTCTTGGTTTTTTTAAAGACCCATCCATTTGAAGGAGTCAGCCCTTTCCTGAACTTCAGGCTTCCAGGCAGGAGACAGTGGGTACCATCTCCCGCCATTTTTGGGGCAGGTGGGGACCTGTGATGGTACCCAGGCTACAAGAGTCATTTCCCCCAGGGGTTGGGACAGAGGAAGCTCGTGGAAAACCACTTAGAGATAATCTGCGCATTTCACTCCTTATGTAGGCTTTGGTCCAATTCTGGCTGTCATGGCAGGTAGGAGTAGGTGCTGGCGCTGCCCAGATGCCCATGCTGGGCCTGTTTTAAGGTTCATCTCTAATAAAAAGGTTTGTGCCCTCACGTGAGGTGCAGGATTTGTGCTTTCCTGCTGTTCCCAAGACATTCCCAGCCCAGCAACCCAAGGACTCCTTCTAGCGAGCAAATCTGACCAAGTCACTCCTCTGCTTTGAAGTCTTTTAAGGCTCCCCATTGCTCATGGGGCAAAATCTTAATCCCTGAGCCTGCCCTAAAAGGTGAATGATAATCTTGACCCACTGACCTTGCCAGCCCTCTTGTTACACACCTGGCTCTCATGCCCCGTGCCAGCCAGACCAGGCCATTGTAACTGTCATGCTGTGTAACTTTGCAACTCCTGGAATTTGCTGGGCTCCTTTTATAACTTTGTACACATGGTCCCTTCAGCCTAGAATGCCTTCCTCTACTTATCTGTCCGGCAAATTCTCACCCATCTTTTAAGACCCAGCTTTGACTCTGCCTCCTATGGGAAGTCTTCCTTGATTTCCTGGGCAGAATTAAGTCCTCCCTGCCATATCCATATACTCACTGTGTTTGTACATACCTCCCTTATAGCCGTAATCATATCAGATTTCAATGATTGGCTTGTCTTTCTCCTCACTTTGTTTCTAGTACAAGTCCTAGATTGAGGTGGTGCTGAATAAACGTATGTTGGCTGTTTGTGTGGCATCTTGGGTTACCTGACATCTGACATGAATCTTGGCCAAACCCATTCACGCATTCAGCACATAAGTACTGAACACCTATTACATGCCAGGCACTGCTAGAGCCTGAACTTTTAGTTCCACTACCTATTGGCAATTTAACTTTGAGCAAGTTCTTAACCTCACTGTGCCTCAGTTTCCTCATCTGTAACTGGGAATAATTCTAGCACTTATTTATGGCAAGTTAGTGATAATTAAATGGGATGATATATAGCCAATGTAGCACGACACCTCCTATTAGCACAGGGGCTGGCACAATGTAAACACACCATAAATATTAGTGGCAGTGATCGTGTTATTATTATGAGTATATTGTCTTATATATGCTAATATTATATAATGTATTTATTATAATATAAATATTATTATTATTATTCAGTTTCTGGCTCTCCTTGAACTGGCTGGGCCTCCACCCTTCCCTGGCTGCTTTGCCCTGCACTTGGCAGATGGGATGTGGATCATTTTAATTAGGTTTTATTGGGCTGTTATATGGGTCATAATTGCGGCCATTATTCATTTTCATGGGGCTGCTGACACAGCCTCGATTTAGACATGGTGATATCTTGACGAGACACGTTGCCATATCAGAAGGATCCCTGTTCGAGGGCCCGGAGCTGCGGCAGGAAAAGGGCCCTTCTGAGCCCCAGAGGCAGATTCAGAAGAGATTGATGCCAGGAGCGTTCATGAGAGAGGGAAGAGAGGGTGGCTCACGACAGCACCCTTGGTGTGGACTGTTGAGGCTGCCCCCAGGGGGAGGGGGTCATTCACCCCACTTGGCTGTGTGCTCCAGGGTCACCACTTGATCTCCAGTGCCTTGGACAGCGTCCAGCACAGAGGAGATACTGGAAAAATATTGGCTGAATGAAAGCTGCACTTTCAAGTGCTCAGGACAGCCAGGGCGTGGAATGCGGCCGAGCACACAGACCTGTGACTGTGAGCTGGGAGCTGGCGGACTGTCCCTGTGTTTGGAGGCCTGTGATGCTCTCGGGAGCCTTGAGAAGAGGTCGGGGAGGCATTGGTGCTGGGGAGAAGTCAGTGCAGGGCCATGGCTTGGTCTTGCCCACGAGCCCCAGCTCTCTAGATCAGCATGTTCTTAAGCTTAGAATAGACGGATTATTGTTCAGCAAATATTCACTCACCTCTCTCAGTGGGTGGAGTCACATTTCCCTGTCCCACTGGGATGTTAGTCTCGCTCAGGTGACACCAAAGCATCAGCAGACTTGACACAAGAAGAAGCTGTGAACATGCTCGTGTGGTCTGCCCTACCCTCTACACTGCAGGAGATCCACTGTCATGAAGACACATTAGTCCCAGCATGACTGTGGCTGGAGCAGACCTGAACCCAGTTTGCAGCCGGAAGCCAAGTGCAGATAACTTTCTGTTGCAGGCGGAGCGTAGAAAAGCTGAACCCAGTCAGTCTGTGGACCTGGGCACGTGAGAACGAAGGCTGGTTGCTGGAAACCTTTGCGTTTTGGGGCAGCTGTTACCACAGCATTGGTGTGGCATTGCTGACAAATACAAAGCCTTAGGGCAGCTCCACTGGAATGTGTTTCACATAGTATTGGGCTTCTACATAAAATTAATTGAAATGAGAGTTTAACTGTGGAAAGCAGATGAAAACATCTAGACCAGTGGTTCTGAGACGGAGGTGATTCTGCCCCCCAGGGGACATTTGGCAGTATCTGGAGACAGTTTTGGTTGGGTAGAGCCCAGGAGGAGTAGGATGGAATGGGTAGAGAGGAGGGATGCTTCTGGACATCCAGATAGGTCCTTACAACACTTAACTGAATTCAAAATGACAGTAGCGGTGAAGTTGAGAACCTGCTCTAGATCATGTGAATGTCCAGCCTCTCTCCTCTTTCCTCCCTTCCTTCCTCCTTTCTTTCTTTCCCTCCTTCCCCCCCTTCTTCTTTTCCTACTCTCTCCCTCCTTCCCTCCATCCTAAGCAAGATAGATATATGGCCAGCCCTCAGGGGCCATATATCTTATATTGAGTGGGTAACTCAGACATGTAGGTGTGAACCAGTGATGGAATGATGATAAATGCTATGCAGGTGGCTGTAACAGAGGATGACAGAGGGGAACCACCTTTAGACGGGGTGATCAGGGAAGGCATCTCTGAGTGGCTGGCACTTAAGTGAAGGCCTAAGGAGGAGAAAGAACCAGCCACGGGTGAGCTGATGGGAGAGTGTTCTGGCTTTGAGAACAGCAAGTGCAGAGGTGCCAGGTGGGAAGAAGCTTGGTGTGTTCCAGGCCCCAGAGCGGGGGGGCCCTGTCTGATGCAGGAAATCTGTGGGCGAATCCTGCCCTCTCTGGCCTGGGGCTGGAGTTTGCTGACCGATTTGCACCATGTCCCACCTCTGCATCGTGGAACTCCTGGAAATTCCTGTGGACCCAAGTCTCAGGGGCTCCTTAGGGTCCAGTTTTAAGGCCGGGAAGTTGCCTCAAGGCCATGTTTAATCCATTTCTTACAGGTGCAGGGCTGAATGTTGATCAGCATTGGAAGTAATGGAATTCAAATATTTTACTATAAGCACCCGAATCCACAGCAGATTTGGGGTCATTTTGCCCCTGCTCTGCTCTCAGGATAAAATCCAAACTCCTCACTGTGGCCCTGTGGGCCCTATCATCTGGTCCTCACCAGTCCTCCCACCTCATCCCATCCCTCAGGCTCTGGGCACCTCGAGGGTAGGTCATACTTTTCCTGCTCAGAACAGGCCTCCTCCTGGCGCCTGGGACAGAAGAGCCCAGGATGTGACGAGCTCTCTTTGGACTCAGTGTCTGCAGGCTTGCTGTCCCCTTGGCCTGGAATGTTCTTTGAATATTTTTGCACAGTGGGCTCTCGTCCATCCTTCGGGCCTCCGCTGAAACATCTCTTCCTTGGAAAAACCTTCTCCAACTCCTCCCCCGCTAAATTGCCCCCCTTGCCCCATTATTCTCCATTCTCTGCCCAGTTCACGTCCTCCATGGCATTCGACCCACGTTGGGACTCTTCTCCCTGTACTTGTTAATTGTCCTTGCTTGTCTTGGTCACCCAGGATGGTGCCTGGCACCTGGATGGTGCTCAGTAAATACCCACCGACTGCCTGGGTGAGTGAACAGATGAAAACTGATGAAAAATGCATTAACCCATTGCTGGCCAGAACCATGGATCAGAGCCGTAATGAGAGGCAGGAAGGCCATGCGGCTGGGTCACAAGGTGTGAGAGTATATGTAGGACCAACAACGGGGCAGTGTTGTGGGCTGAATTGTGTCTCCCCTCCCCCATTCATGTGTTGAAGTCCTAGCCCACAGTACTTCAGACTGTGATTTATTTGGAGGGTCTTTACAGAGGGAATCAAGTTAAAATGAAGTCATTAGAATGGGCCCTAATCCAAAACGACTGGTGTCCATATAAAAAGGGGGAATTCGGAGACAGACACACACTCACAGAGAATGCCATGTGAAGATCAAGGCAAAGATGGGGGTGATTCATCTACCAGGAAACCGAGGAACATCAAACATTGCTGGCAGACCACCAGCAGCTAGGGGAGAAGCCTGGACCAGATGCTCCCTCAGAACCCTCCCCTGCAGACACCTTGACCTTGGACTTCTGGCCTCTAGAACCAGGAGACAATGAATTTCTGTTGCTTTAGTTGCCCAGTGTGTGATACTTTGCTATGGCAGCCCTAGCAAACTAGTACTGACCAGCTGGAGGCAAAGGGCCTGCCTGGAGGGGCTATAAGGGACTCTGTTTGGGTGGGGAGTGGCCCAGGGCTGGGCCCGGGGAGGTGGTTGAGGGCAGGGCAGAGGCTTTTATGCTTCTTCCCATTTTGGCTCTGGGCCAGGCAGTGATGGAAGCTGCAGGCCTGTGCTGGCCTGGGGCCCCCACCCCCAGCTCTGCCTGTGTGTATGTGTGTGTGTGTGTGTGTGTGTGTGTGTGTGTGAGATAGGGATGCAGGGTGTGGCAGGGCAAGGACGGGAACCAGAGCTAGAGGTATAATTAGGACATAAGAAGTGCTGTGGGGCTGGCAAGACCATCTCTCCTGGAAGAGGAAAAAGAAACGGCTGGTTGGCTGTGACTTCTTCAGCTGAGTCCCCATCTCTAATTACACCCAGGCTGAGCCTCCGGGTGGCGACAGTGGCCTGGCCCATCTGCAGCCTCAGAGATGCCCAGGATCCACGCCAGGTGTTGGTGTGCAGGTCCTCGTGGCCAGTGAGTGGTGAGAGGACTTTAATTAGAGAGCTAATGACTACGACTCGACTGGAACATCCACTGCCTCCCAGCCGGTCTGGAGCAGGACTCCCCCTTCATCTAGGCTTTCAGAGCAGCGCTTGAGTGTGGCTGGGTATGTGCACGCCCAGGATGTATGCACCTGGGTGTGTGTCCACGTGCTTGTACACATGTGCTATGTGGATGTGTGTGCAGCCCTGTGTGTGCATGTGCACAGGTGTGGATGAGTTACCACGTGTGCGTCGTGCATTTGTACTTGTGAGTCTCTGTGTGTGCAGGTGGGTATCTGGGACCATACCCACAGACGTGTGTAGTCATGGTTGTGTGTATGTGCATGGGTGTGGGGGGAAATACACATGT
Organism: Balaenoptera musculus; assembly: GCF_009873245.2. Taxonomy (NCBI): domain Eukaryota; kingdom Metazoa; phylum Chordata; class Mammalia; order Artiodactyla; family Balaenopteridae; genus Balaenoptera; species Balaenoptera musculus. The sequence goes on along the minus strand of NC_045799.1, from coordinate 20,741,669 downwards.
GTGCAAGTGGTGTGTATGTGTGCAAGCTCTGATAATTCTTTTCCCTTATTTATCATTAGAGCTTTGGTGATTCTGTGTGTATGTGTGTATGTGTGTTTGTGTGTTCCTGGTCATTGTGCGTGTGTACAGTGTGTGTGAGCATGTGTGTATAAACAGGTTTCCAGCCAGGTAGCATAGATGTTTGAACTGGGTTCTTGTGGGCTTTGCCCAAGGGAGGGAAGAATGTAGAGACTTCAGGGGGTGGGTGGTTTGCAGTGAGGGGTCAGCCCTTCCCTGGTGCCCTACTTAGTTGTGCTGGACTGAAGGGAGAAGCTGTTCTGGCCAACCTGCCAGGGACAGCAGGAGGTTGGGCTCAGGACGGGTGTGGGCAGGTAGTTCCTTGGGGACAGCCTGAGTCCTCCCAGGGGGAGCTCTGAGTTCCTGCTTTGCCTCTGGTCTCCCTGGGGATGCAGAGCTGGGGCTGGGCGCTGGAGGGCGAGGGACGTGCACCTCCATGTTAAACAGGGAGGGGAATTCCAGGGAACTCTCATGATGGGATTTTGGGGAGATGGCTTTATGAAGACTTTTAGGGGCTGGGGGAAGAAAACTGAAAAGATCTCGTTCAAGTGCAAAACAGAATTGAGAAGTATTAAACTCCAGATGAGCTCAGGGCCCCCGGCTGGCAAAAAAGAAACGTGTGATGTTTGCAGAGGTAGTGTGGTCTGTGTGAATGATGAACGTGAGGGGTTTGGAGGAGGCTCGGGGAAGACGTAAAGAAATTGGAGGGACAGAGCGGGGCTCCCAGGGCTGTGAGAAAGGGCTGGAGAGCCCTTGACAACCACGTAGAGGAGACGGGCTGTGTGCCTGGGGCTGGCTGGGATCTTCCAGAGCGTGAGGGGGTTCGGCCAGAGCCCACTGGAGGGTGAGCTGGAACGGGGCTGGGGGGGTACTGACACAATGAAAACATTGATCAGTTCAATCTTTTATCTTCCTTTTTATCTCTTCCATCATATAGATCATTTCCCAAGGAGTCTGTAGGACCCCATCCAGCCCACACTGGGGACTAAGGATGCAGGGCTGGAAGAGAACAGATAATTCCCCAGAAGTCCTGGGTAAAGTATTTCCTTGGCAACTCATTCAATAACACTTTTCTTCGACTGTCCAACTGGTGTGTTGGGAATTGTGGACGATGGACAGAGCTCACAGCCCCAGGTGCTCCTGGAGGCCCCGCCCCCTCAGCTCCTTCAAGGCCCTGAAGCAAGTGAATCTGCTGTGATCCTTCCCATGTAGCGGGCTGGAGGATCCTTGACCAAAGTAATTTCTTAAGTTGTCCTAACCTACGAGAGACACGCTTCTGGTCAGGCGAAGCAGTTATTGAAACACTGGCCTCTGTTCCCCTGCACTTCATTTATTTACTTTTAAAAAATTTTATTTTATATTGGAGTATAGTTGATTAACAATGTTGTGTTAGTTTCAGGTGAACAGCGCAGTGATTCGGTGATACATATACACGCCTCTATTCTTTTTCAAATTCTTTTCCCATTTAGGTTATTATGGAATATTGAGCAAGGGACACCTCCTATGAATTAATTAGCTTATAACGGCAGCAGTAATAATAACAACAATAATAACTAGGGCCACCGGTAGTGCATAAGGTAGCACCTTTGTGAGAGTTAGAAAAAGGCACCGTCTCAAGGCCAAAAGGTGACTAAAAGGTGTCCTCGTTGGGTGGGCAATGCGGAAGGGCAGGTCTCCCTGTGAGCAGGTGCAGCTCCCCTGAGGTGTGTGGCTGAGGGCAGAGGACCCAGGCTGGACTCCGGCTGCACGTGACACCCTGCGGGCAAGGTGCCCAGGTACAGGGGTCACCCTCCGCAGCATGCATGGGTGACAGGAAATATTTCCCAACTGCTCCCTGTGTGCTAGGCACCATGCTAAAAAAGATACATACATCATCTTATTCAACCCTCACAGCAGCTGTCTGACCGGGCACAATGAACCCATACGACAGAGCAGGAGACTGAGGCTTCGGGAGTTTCCGCAGACTGTGGGAGGCCACACGACCTCTAAGTGCTGTGTTTGAACCCAGGCAATGTGATGCCAGGTTCAGGGTCTTAGTTATGAAGTTAAAGATAAGGCCTTGGGGAGATAAGAGGATGGGGTGGGTGATCTGAGGGAGGTCCAGGATGGCTGGCGTGGAGGACGGGTGCTCAGGAGATGCTGTTGGTGCCGCCCGTGTGTCCTCCCTGATCCTGGTTCCCCCCGTGGAGTCTTATTCTGTATGCGGCCAAGATGATCCCTCTGACTGCATGCAGGGCGGCCTGGGATTCTGACGGGTAATGTCCCGGGGAGCCACCCTGGCCAGTGAGGATGGGAGTTGGTGGAAAGTACCCCAGCTCCCCAGCTCCCTTGCCCCTCCACTGGGACAACTCTGAGGCTTGTCCTACCCCATCTCCTCGAGGCTCCCAGTGGATTGCACCTCATGGCCCATAGGGTCATGAATGGACACCGTCTTCCCTTCCCTGTCTCACTCTCCACACCTGGCAACTTACCTGGGCTCACCTCCCTGACAAACCACTTGTTCTCAGATCTGGTCTCAGGATTTGCTTCCGGGGAATCCTGGCCTAAGACAGGGGCCCTATGGCTACCTTTCTCAAGACCATGGCCACCTCACCTGCCCAGAAAACAAGACCTGGAACTGCTTCAGGAGCCAAGGGAACGGTCACGGGAAATCTCTGTACCTGAGCAGTGTAGTCAACTCAGGGTGGCTTATTTCACCAGAGGTTCCCAGGGCTGGACCAGCACCTGTGCAGTTTCCAGGGGGTCAGGGAAGAGCAGTCGGGGAGGAGTGCATCTGTGTGTGTGTGTGTGTGTGTGTGTGTGTGTGTGTGTGTATGCATGTACACCGTGCACACACCAGTTTCCAACACCAAGCAGGGCTCAGCCTCACCTAGTCTCGTGGTCCTGAGGACTCTCCGTTCCCAAACATGACGTCTCCCTGGCGACAAGGCTGGGCAGCAGGGAAGGAAACTGGCAGAGGCGTGGGGGTGACTGAGGACACAGCAGCTGTGGAGCATGAAGGGCATTGCATTGGGAGCAAGCACACCTGCGTCTGAGTCCCAGCTCTACCCCTGAGCACTGTGTGACCTCGGGGAAGTCATTGCTCCTCTCTGGGCCTCCCCTACCTCTGACACTCTGGTTCTTTTGGGTTCTGCAGCCGCCTTTACACATGGCCTCCTTGTGTGACAGTCTGAAAGTCAGCCCCTTCTTTAGCACTCATACCAAGAATTGAGGAGATGGGTGCATTTTACTGAAGTTTTGGGGTACTAGTGTATTAGGGTTCTCCAGAAAAACAGAAACAGTAGAATATCTATCTATCTATCATCTATCTATCTATCTATCTATCTATCTATCTATCTATCTATCTATCTATCTATCTATCTATCTATCTATCTATCTATCTATCTACGTATCTATGTATCTATCTATCTAGCTGTGTATCTAGTTATGTAGATAGATGGATAGGAGGTTAGATAGACAGACAGATAGATAGACGTACAGAAAGAGATTTATTCTGAGGGTTTGGCTCACAGGATTATGGAGGCCAAGCCCCATGATCTACTGTCCACACGCTAGAGGCCCAGGAAAGCTGAGAACCAGGGGAGCCAGTGATGTAAAGCCTGGTTCACGTCAGAAGCCCTGAGACCCAGGAGCACAATGTCCAAGAGGAGGAGAAGATGGACGTCCAGCACAAACACGGAGCACATTCGTCTTTCCTCTGCCTTTTTGCTCTATTCAATGGCCCTCAACATATGCCGGATGATGCCGGTAAGGGTGAGGGTGATGTGCTTTACTCAGTCTACTGATTCAAATGCTAATCTCTTCCAGAAACACCCCTCCAGACACACCTAGAAATAATGTTTTATCAGGTATCAGGCATCCCTCAGCCCAGTCAAGTTGACATGTTAAATTCACCATCACAGCCTTTGACCAAACCCAGGCCTCGCTCTTTCCTCTTCTCTGGTCTCAAGTCCTGTGAATTCCTCTCCTTGAATAGGACAGGCCGTTCACTCTCAGAGACTCAGGTAACCAACCCCTTGCGAGCAAGCAGAGAGGAGCTGGACGAGCCTGCCTGTTGACCAACATCCTGAGAAACTTGCTGAGCTTAGAAACAGCAAAACTGTCATCCTGTTAGGTCCACATGGGATGCTGGGCTTTTGAGTAACATTTCACCTAAACAGAGAGCTTGGAGTCTATAAAAGCTGTGAAAACCCTTGAGGAAAATAAACTGTACAGACACTGACAGCTCTGTCAGGACAGTAGCTTTGCAGACTGCTTTTGAATGGGAATAGCTCTTTAAAGGACAGGCTCAAGTAGCCTCTGCAAAAGTCTGGCAAGGTAGGTATGATTATGATGACTGTCCCATTAGAAATCTTCACTGACAAAAATGAATGATGTTCCCATTTTACAGCTGAGTAAATAGAATCACAGAGATGTTATATATTTTGTCTTATAATAGATGGGTCAGAATGCCTTTGGCTACAAGTTACACAAACCTCAGTTGGAATTGTCTTCAACAAGGAGGACAATTTAGGATCTTGGATACTGAGGAGGCTGGACATAGAGCGGTTTTGGGGTTTGCTGATCAGCAAGCTGACAGCTACTCGTTAGCTCTGGTCCTTCTGCACGTCCTTCCCTCTCTGAACTACAATACTTGCCTGTTTGCAGGTAGGTTGAAACTTTTTGTCATTCGTGGGTCAGATATTGTGCCCACTTTATGGAGGAGGCAGTTGAGGCTGAGCCACTCCCCCAACGGCCTCCCCAGGATGCGTGCCAGGTCTTCTTCCTCGAATTCCAGGGCTCCTTCCAACCACGTGCTGCCCAAGCACAGTGCGAGGGTATCACCTCTGTGGGAGAACTCACGCCACAGTTCTGATCTGGTTCCAGGAAGACACCTCTTCTGCCCTCTCACCCTCTGTCTCCTCCATCCCCAGATGGTTTGGGGATGGACCACCTTGGTTCCAGCTGCAAGAGGGGGTGGAGAGCAGGACCAGGACTGGAGGGTGTTTCAGGGCTGATTCACAGAGACTCTGTGAGCAAGGCCTGCTGGGAAAGTGTCCATGAAAGATGCCGAGCATCCTTGCCCTTCACCCGCAGAGGTGCCTATTTATAGAATGTGCTAGGGAGTCACTGACTCTTCCTAAGGGGCGGTAGACATCATGTTTAGAGCAGGCAGATCTGCTTTATTAGTTTGGGTGACGCTAGCTGCCATAACAGGTAAACCCTGACATCTCAGGGACTCAGGATAATGAAGTTTATTTCTTGCTCACATCAAGTCCAAGTCTGCTCTGCAAAGCCATTCAGGGATCCAGGTTGATGGAGACTCTGGGCCTTCAATACGTGGCTTCCAAGGTCAACTTGGATTTCATCATCCAGAGCCTGGAGGACACGCATTGAGGTTTGGTGTGGGCCATGCTGGGAGTGGCGCCTGTCACTCCTCTGATTCCATGGGCAGGGACTCAGACACATGGCTCTGTGTAACCCCAAGGGAGACCAAGGTTACAGAGACTGGAGATACCAAATGTCATCCAGCTATGTGGCCGGGAAGAAGAATGAATGGGTTTGGGAAGCCGCCCTTGGTCTTGAATTTGGACCCTGCCACAGACTATCTGTGGGACCTTGACTCCCTGTTTCCTCATTAAAGGTAACGATGGAGGGTGGTCTGCTGTCAGCATGGTGAGGGTCTCTTTCTTCAGCCCCTTCACGGAACCGTGGTCCTCTCCCGTGGACTGCTTGCCTCTATTTACAATTGTCCGCGTACCTGTAGATGCCCTTGGTAATGACTCTTCTCCTGGAGTGCAATCTCCACCAGAACAAGGGCCAGGCTGCTCTTAATGAGAGCTTGCAACCTTCTTAGCTGGCCTGCAGCCTGGCGCTTAGTAGGCATTCCATAAATATATGTCGATGGAACGTGTGTTCAGATGGATTAATATGGATGCCTCCGTGCTAAGATTTACTCCTTCAAAAATTCTTCCTCAGTAAATATTTCCACCTCTCTGTTCCATCGTGGTGTGTGGTGGGCAGGGAGGGGAGGAAGGAGGGAAGGCAAGGAGGAAGAGAGGCACCGTCTTCCCAAGCTTGAACTATAAATAGCTCTCGTTGGAATCTGACTGCAGATTTCTCCAGCAAAGTCAGCATCCCCAGGACCTCTCATCCTAGATGGGGACCAGGAGTGCTTCCTCATTAATCACAGCTCTTTAATTAGCAGCTCTGAGCCTGGAACCAAAGGTGCTTACCAGGAGAATGCCAGCGGGCCCTGAACTCTGGCCGCCTGTTTTGATTTGGAGGACCTGGCGCCTTGGGGAGCGGGCCTGGCATGGCTGGGCGCTGAGCCCGGCAGGGGGTGGGGTTTGGAGGGCGAGCAGCTGGTACGCTGGCCGCCTGCCTCCGCCTCGGACATCACCTCGCAGAGCTGACTCGACTCCGAGCAAGTTGCTGGCAGCTCTGTCCTCCCAGGGCCCACAGAGGGGAGATGGTAAAAGCTGGACACTCTAGGACAGTGGTCTCAAAACTTGACCTCACGCTAGAATCACTGGAGGAGCTTTAGAAACATGGGGGCAGGGTCTCCTGTGGTCCTGATGTGACTGGTCTGGGATGGGATGGGGAAGTGGGAGTTTTCAGAGCTTTGCAGGCGATCCTAATATACAGCACAGTATGAGAAGCACGGCTGGGGGATGTGGGCTTGGTGGAAGGCCCTGAGGCTGCACCAGGAGCCTGGCTGAATGCCAGAGGCCCAGGCAGATGAGGGGCCCTCCTCCCTCCTCCATGCTGGGTGGACCCAGCAACAATGGAACCCGCCGTTTCCTTCTCACTCCACACCCTCGAAGATGCTCAGAGGAGAATCTGACCAGAGAAGCAGGAGCTCAGCACAGAGGCTGGGTGGGCAGCCTGGAGAGTGGGAGAAAGCACAGCCCAGCACAGGAGGCCATGGTCCAAGGGCTCCTGCTGAGCCTGCAGTGTAGTGATTCCCCCCAGCAGATCTCTGACATGATTTTTAAACTCCTGCTCCTTTGTGGGGTGGGGAAACAGGGAGAGGCTGGTAAAGGGGTGCAAACTTTCAGCTATAAGGTGAATAATGTCTGAGGATCTAATGTTAAACGTGGTGACGGTATTGTGTCCTTGAAATTTGCTAAGAGAGTTGAACTTACATGTTCTCACTACAGGCAGGAAAAAAAAGATAAATATATGAGGTGATGGATGTATTAACTAACTAGATGGTCATGAGAATCCTTTCACAATGGATAGGTATAGCAAATCACCATGATACACACTTTAAATAGCTTACAATTTTATTTGTCAATTATACTTTGATAAAGCTGAAAAAAACCCCACCAAAACCTTTGCTCCTGTATTCTGAGGATTAATGATGAGGACCCACTGACGCGGATCATTACAGAGTCCTGTTAGTAAGTCCTATCTGGGTGGCAGTGCCCGCATCTGTAACATGGGGACATCACACTCTACAAATCCCCAGCATGTTTGACATGTAGGAGGTACTCAGAAAATCCTTGTCTAAACCCTAAAGTCCAAATCAGGGATGGCAAACCAAGAGTTTTCATCCCACCTGCCTGCCCTCAAGTTGATTGACAGCAGTCACCTAAAGGGAATTTGAATCCCAGGATGCTGCGGTTGATTAGTGATGTCTGTCAGGGATATGGGAATGGGAAGTGATGGATGAACGTCATTAATTTGCCATCCTGGTCTAGATGTAAACTTTATGAAGTTAAGGACTGTGTTTTTCTTGTTTACTTTTGTGTCCTCAGTATTTAGGAGAGAGTCTGGTACGTACGAAGCACTCAAATATTTGTGGATGGAAGAAAGTCCTTCTAGTTATAATTCCCTTGATTTTTCCTAGTCCATCCTTTACTGGGTCCTTTCTTCCCCTGAGCAATTCTTTTTATGGAGCTCAGATTCCTTGTCTCCTTCAGTGATGACAGTGATGGTGTCATATTCCCTCAGTTCATTTTGTCAGGGGCTGGAGTGACCAAGTGAGTGCTGGTCCTGCAGTCAGGTACCTCCGTGCTAAGTCCTCCGGGTACCACCATGCCCCGGCATCGTGGGGCTGGGCAAGTCAGTTCCCCACTCTGAGCCTCAGTTGTCTTCTATATCGTATGGGGATGATACTAATTTCCTCACCTATTATCTTGATAATTACATGATTAAATGAATCTAAAATGTGGAGAAGATGTAAATGCTCAGTGTCCACTTCTGAATTTCAAGGACCAAAGTCCACTTTTCCTCCCTCCCCCTCCATATACAACTGCAAAGGATGAAGGCGTGACTGTTTACATCCTCCTCCTCTTGCCCTCACTTCTTCACTCTAACGTCCTCACGCTCCACCTCCCAAACCGTTAATGCCTCCCTCACGTTTTTCTACCTGCCAGGAATCAATCGTTCCACTTTTCAAACTTCTCCTCAATCTAGCTGTATATACTCTATCCATACAATTTTATTTTCCAAAACTGAAGATTCCAGGATGTCGCCTGCCCAGCGGTTCCCTCTGTCCCGGTGCTGACTTCCCCCAAACTCTCCATTGGGGGTGTAAGTGTTAGAGGTGATCTCTGGTGGTCATCTGGGTATTTAGCACTTTCCCCTATTCCATTTGTTTTCCCCAATCCACTTGAGAGCTTATTAAGTGTGCAGATTCCTAGACCCCATCTAAGATGTGTGGAATCAGACCCTTTTTGGAGTGCAGACTAGGAATCCATGCGTTTCAAGCACCCATGTGATCCTGACTCATTTTAAAGTTTGACAATAGCTTAGAGAATCTTCCTTCAGATAGCCCCCATTCCAATGGTGTCTTGGGATGCCCTGGTGTTTCTCTTTGCTGGCTTCTGTGTTTTCAACTCTTTTTAGCTGTGGCTCTCAATCTGCACTACATTAGACCCCAGATCAATTACACCAGAAGTTCTGGGGTTGGAGCTCTGGCATTGGAGCTCTGGCATTGGTGCTTCTAAAAACCCTTCTAGATGATTCAAAAGGGCAGCCAGGGCTGAGAACCCGATCCCTGAGATTCCAGCTTTGGAAGAAGAAGGGAATCCTTGGTCCATTCCTTATTTCAGGAGAAGCAGAATTCGCCTGGTTCTTCCCTCTTATGTTTTAGAGACTGGGGCAGATTCTAGACACCTGCCCTCACGTACAGTGGACAGAGTTACTGTGTGTTAAAAACCTTTGGTTTTTAACAAGTCACAGACTTGGCATTCATTTCTTCCTCTTGCCTCCATGGAATTGGCGTAGAAAGGGGGTTATTTTGCTCATCTTCTTTTGTCACACACAGCTTAGTACTCTTACATCTCTGTTCTCCCAACCCATGTGATTGGTAAGAATGTGGTATTGTATCAAGATTCAGGTTGGGGACGAGAGGGATGGGGAGACCCTCCCAGGACCAGCTGGCTCTAGCACACCATTGGTCCACCCAGTCTCCAGCAAATAAATCCTTGTGCTGGTGTTGCTACTACCAAGGAAACTACCAGCCTCCACAAGAGTGTCTCTAGCTCCTAAGGCAGTTTACTCTAGATTGGAGAATTTAGGGGCCAGATTCATCCCTCCCTCCTTGGTCTTAGATGATATTTGATCAGCCCTTCACTCAGGTAATTCTTATCCTTCATATCTCAGCTTAAACACCACATCCTCAGGAACCTTCCTGAAGCCCCCATTGTATTTGGCACACCCGACCGCCGCTGCATACTGTGTCAAGTTGTTATCTTTATTACACTTACCATAATTGGTCATTATATTTGCTTGTTTCCCTATTTGTGGCCTGTCTTTCCCACTAGACTGTAAGCTCCACTAGGCTGGGGACCAAGCCTGTTTTATTCCTGGTAAGAAATAGATGTCACACTTGAATTCCATAGTTTGAGTTTAATAAAGGGACCATTTACAAGGGAGTGGGCAGATTTAAAGGAATCAATGAGGGATGGTGAACTCAAGAAGCTGTTACTAACCCAATGACTGAAGGTCAGAGGAAGAGAGTGGTACCAGACCTCGGAGGAAGCAGCGACATGGGGGCCACCTGACAGGAGTGGAGGCCTTTGGTCCAGCCAACCTGCAGCAACTTGACAAATAGCATGACTTCACTCTCCTCCTGCCCTCAGACCTCCTATTGGCTGAGCCCAACTGGAAGCCAGAGGGAGGGGAGTCTGTTGTTGCTTTTCATTAAGGTTGTGCCCTTGGGGTGGAGAGCAGGGTGGGAAGGGAGGGAGCAAGTGAATCTGGAGGGGTCGATGGAAGATACCCCACTTGTATTGTTTTATGTCCAGCATCTAGCACCATGCCTTACACATACCTAATGTTTGTTGAACTAGTCAAGTCTATTGTATATTGAAGAGAATGGCCATGCCACTGGGTCTCCAGATCATTCTATTGATCTCCACATAATGCAGTTCTGTGATCCCTCTCCAAGTTAGTCCCTGTTTTCTGAATGTACTCAGGATAACTATGTCCCTCTAAAGTGTGTGGTCTAGAGGTAATCTGATTGGTATAGCGCAGTAGGATTCTCTCCCTGTAACTACTCTTAATACAGCCTGAGATCTAGGTATATATATCAGTGCATATATATGTATATATACCTATATACACACTAACAGAAGAAAGTTAAACAAAAGTTTGATAACATGTATACATGGAAGAGACCCAGGAGAACTGAGTAACTCACCAAAATTGACAAAACCCTCACCTTAAATACCATTTTCAACTAAAGACAAAAGAGGATGTTGGGGGTAGTGTTTTGAGACTTCAAAGGAGAGGAGGGCAATTCACATGGAGATAGAAAAGCAAATGTTTGGGAAATAAATGTTTGCTGAGCTATGCAGAGACAATAGGACACAGAGTGGAGTGTGATCTCTAGGGTCTAGGTATATTTTCTGAGGATACGTCATGATGTCTCTTTGCTGTTTAGTGAAATCCTTACACACTCTCATGAGCTCCTGAGGATGTAAATTCAATTCCAGAATACGGGTCTGCTTGGAACACTTTCTTACTCGTGGTTATGGGATTTGACCTAAACCTAGATCAAGAATCACCAATACTATACCAAGCATGCATACTTCCATGGCAGACATTATTAATTAATCACAGTCACTGTGTTCTGTTGCACCACTGAATCCTTTTTAACACAGTGCTTTAGGCAATCACTACCAATCTGTTGGAGGTGGCATATGAAATAAAACCTATTTGACATTTTTGTTCTTGGTGTTCTTTGTATTTAGGAAATAGAAACTCAAATATCTTTGTGGGGAAAAAAGAGTTTCTATTGTGTTTAACCACTGAGCATCTACTTAATGGGATCTTTGTGAAGCTTAAACAAGGATTCAAGTGAAGTACAGAGCACAGTGCTAGGCTCATGGTAATTCCTCAGATTGCTCTGGTTTGAAAAAGTAACTGTTCATCCAATACGCTGCACTGCTCATCCTCTTTGGCAGGGAAGGTAAGTCACACCCATGGGCACATGGTAGATGCTGGGCAGAATTGAAGGAATTCCAAGCGAGAGCAAGTCTGCACCTCATAGGGCAGAGGGAAAATCAGAATGCTGAAGCTGGAAGGTAGGAGGAAACTGAGGCAGAACAATTAGATAGGACTGGGATTGTGCAGCCAGAGACCCACCATCCTGGTGTGGGCTTTAGGCATCAGTTTACCTACTGAGTTACAGCCTGCCTCAGACACCCAACGTGCTTGCACAGTCTGGCAGAGGCACTTCTGCCTCGACTTCTCTGCCTGGAGCCCAGCTTATTGGTTGGAGCCAGACTTTGGCTTTCTTTTAGTAAGGTGGATTGTCTTCCTAAACCTTCAATTGCTGCACTTCATCCCCTTCACTTGGCTGATTCCTATTCATCCTTTAGATCATGCTGTCCAATAGAAATACGATGCCAGCCACAAATGGGAGTCAGCCATGTACTTTCTTTTTTTAAATTTTATTTTATTGGAGTATAGTTGATTTACAGTGTGCTAGTTTCAGGTGTACAGCACACTGATTCAGTTATACATATACATATATTCACTCTTTTTCAGATTCTTTACCCATATAGGTTATTACAGAATATTGAGCAGAGATCCCTGTGCTATAGAGTAGGTCCCTGTTGGTTATCTATTTTATATATAGTGGTGTGTGTATGTTAATCCCAAGCTCCTAATTTATCCCTCTCGCCCACATTTCCACTTTAGTAACCATAGGTTTATTTTCGAAATCTGAGTCTGTTTCTGTTTTGTAAATAAGTTCATTTGCATTATTTTAAAATTAGACTCCACATATGAGTGGTATCGTATGATATTTGTCTTTCTCTTACTTCACTTAGTATGATAATCTCTAGGTCCAACCACATTGCTGCAAATGGCATTATTTCATTCTTTTTAGTGGCTGAGTAATATTCCATTGTAGATATGTACCACATCTTGTACTTTCAAATGTTCTAGTAGCAGTGTTAAAAAAGCATAAAAAGAAACAGGTGACATTAATTTTGATAATACATTTTACTTAACCCAAAGTATCCCAAATCTTATTATTTCAACATGCAGTCAACAGAAAAATCACCCATGAGACATTTTGCATTCTTTCTTTGGAATTAGGTGGGCATTTTATTATTTATTTATTTATTTATTAATTAACATCTTTATTGGAGTATAATTGCTTTACAATGGTGTGTTAGTTTCTGATTTATAACAAAGTGAATCAGCTATACATATACATATATCCCCATATCTCCTCCCTCTTGCGTCTCCCTCCCTCCCACCCTCCCTATCCCACCCTTCTAGCTGGTCACAAAGCACCGAGCTGATCTCCCTGTGCTATGCGGCTGCTTCCCACTAGCTATCTATTTTACACTTGGTAGTGTATATATGTCCATGCTACTCTCTCACTTCGTCCCAGCTTACCCTTCCCCTTCCCCGTGTCCTCAAGTCCATTCTCTAGTAGGTCTGTGTCTTTATTCCCGTCCTGCCCCTAGGTTCTTCATGACCTTTTTTTTCTTTTTTTTTTTTGGATTCCATATATATGTGTTAGGTGTGCATTTTATACTTGCAGCTCAGTTTCAGTTGTCACGAGTCACACTTCGAGCATTCAGTGGGATGTGAGTGGTGGCTGCCATATTGGATAGCAATAGATAGACTGCCATGGATAGATGTGTATCTATCCGTATCTTAGGAAAGTCCCGTGTCCTCAGGGATGGTGTCAAGCCTGGACCTATTTGCCCCCACCTTGGGCTCTTCTTATCAAAACAATTTCTGTATTTTACTGTTCTTCGTAGTTTAATACGTCCCTTCCCTTCTGGATAATGTTTGCTAAGGGCAGGGAGCAAACATGCTAGTTTTGGGCACCTCTCAACCCAGCTTGCCTGACATATAGCAGGGGCTCAATAAATACATATTAAATAAACAAATGAACAGGGCCCTCTGTTGTCCAGGGACACCCTGCGACTTCTGTCTTCTCTGCTACCCCCCATCCCTGCCTCAGTTTCTCTGATCCCAGTAGCTCTCACTGCCGCCCAGCCCCCCTGTCAGGACGGGCTTTTCGCTGGCCTCATCCTGAGGCACATGACAGCTGGGATTATTAGTGGGCAGCCCAGAGAGGGGCCTAATCGACTTGGGCGGGGCCCATGGGGGAGTCGGCACTGTGCAGGGGGCAGGCAGAACTGCCGGGGATGAAGGATGGCCCTGCCTGCTGATCTGGGGAGGTGCCCTGCACATACTTCCTACCGATCGGAGCCAGCAAACATTCCAGGGACACTGCTAAATGCCTGCTGTAAATCTTGCTTAAAGGGCCATCAAGAGCAGCTTTTGGCTCTGTGAGCATCTTTGCCATTATTCTTTACTAGGCCCTTTTAACGTAACTGGGAACAGGACAATATTTTGTTCATCTGTAGCTATTGGAAAGAAGCTCAGCGGTGCTTAATGGAGATCTGGGCAGCCGGCTTATCTTGGGGGGGATGAGGGGCAGCTGTGGCAGGCTCTGGGGCCTTTTGGAGTGGGGTGAGTCCTGAGGTGGTTCCTGTGCTGCCTCTGGGGGGCTGGACCCTGTGACCTACGAGGATGCAGGTACATCCCGCCTCCACCCCAGGGTCATCCCATGCTCACTAGGTGGGGTGAGGGGCTGGATATTCCAGAGGCTCCTATTGACCCTTGGGTCTTGAACAACCTGAGGCCAAGAACAGGAGGCTCACAGCAGAGGCATAAGGAAGTCAGGCAGTCCTCTGTCCCCAAGTCACATGCCCTTTCAGCTTCAACAGGAATAGCTTTTCCTTAGCCCTTCTCTGCCGCATCCCCTGGTTCCCTGCCACCACACAGTCTCTGACCCACTCCTTTCAGGGACCTTCCAGCCCTGACCACCCTTATCCTTGAACTCTCTATGCAGTGTGAAAGTCCCCATCAAACTGTTTTCAAATAAGCAGTAGCTCGCAGCCCCTATCTTGGGGGAGACACCTTTGTCCTTCAAGTATCTGAACTAGCAAACGGATCCCCCACCAGCCCGTGAACTTTCCTCACAAACACAGGGCTCCTTGGTGACCCTCAGGCAGGGTTGACACCTTGTCCAGCCCACGGAGGGTACCATTCATATCACAGTCTAGCTGAACAACACCTCCTGGATTTATGCACAGCTTGGGCAACTACACTCCACAGCCCTGTCCTCAGTCCCCAGCAGGTGTCTACTTTGGCATGATGTTGAATGCTAGGGTGGGGTCTGACTGTGTGGTCTCAGAAAAGGTGCTGATGGGTTAGACCCTCTTGATATCCTGGGATATTGCTGTCACTGGTGTGGGTCTGAGGCTCTCTTTTCTCTTCTTCAGAATTCTAGATCAGAGGTTGGCAGACTCTGGAGTTTTACTGGACATGCTCACCTGTTCACATATTGTCTATTATTGCTTTCAAACTGCAGTGTTGAGTAGAAGCCACAGAGATCATATGACACTCAAAGCCCAAATGATTTACTGTCTTGTCTTTTTAAAAAAATTTATTTTATTGAACTATAGTTGATTTACTATCTGGTCTTTGAAGAAACAGTTTGCTACCCCTATTCTAGACTTGGCGAAAGGAAAGATGGCTTCTCAGTGCTCACCTGCTTGACATCTCTGGAGGCCCCGGGAGCTTTTATTGACTGTTTTGATCAAGCAAGCCCAGGCATATATACCTCTTTTCTTGCTGTCACTGACTTAGTAGAACTGAGAGTGTCCATATATCTTTGTTTTGCATTATAGCTGACATCTGATTCAAGAACATATGACCCCAGCCCCCTATGAGGGCATTACCGTATTCAAGAGCTCATTCTGCACATGTTTATTCTACCTGTTGAGTGTCGGGAACCTGATCCTGTGGAACAGAGAGAAATAAAACGCAAGCCTGTGAGTCCCGACATGGAGGATGTCATGGATTAGTCAGGGGGAAAATATAAGCACACAGATAACTGGAATATGCTCTGGGAAGTATTATAGAACAGAGATCCTGTGGTAGTCTCTTCCATGGAGGCTAGTAGGGGAAGAGGGGGACAAATGAGTTGGGCCTTACAGTAAGAATAGAAGTTTTCTAGGTGTATAAAGGAGGATGGTCTCAGTCCTGATGTAGTCTCGGTCCCTCTAGGACTGAGTGTGGGAATCTGGAATATATTCATAAGAGTTATTTCCTTGGGTCTAATGTCTGATTTTACAACCCTGCACATGTATAGCATACATGTCTCCAATCTTTGTCCAGGCACACTGGTCTTCATGCAGTTAGATGGTTCCATGGGCATCCTTGGACAGAGATGTTCTGGGACATGTTCACATCAGCCTCGTTCATCCCCCCACATGCCTGGTGCATAGCTTTGTGCACACATCCGTGGACATTCCTCTGAGGCTGAAGTGCACACACACACACCCCTGCATGGGTGGGTATTGTCCTTAGTCTTCTGCCTCCAGTGTATGTGACCACCTATACTTCATTCTCCACCATCAATAAAGGACTTGACTTACTCACATGTTGTGGTCCCTCCTTAGTTGTTTCCTCCCCCTGCTACATTCCCCTCTCCCAGTCAAACCTCCCTTCTTGGTGAGGATACACAGTCTGTGTTGTGATCTGGGGACAAGGAATTGGGGGCTCTGTCCAGCCTGGAACCAGACACAAACTCTCAGAGAGCTGACTTTTGTTGAGCTGAGAACCCTGGAGGCGGGGTTATTCACATAGCCTTGCATCTGAGCACAATTCTGCCATTGGCTCTAGCAGCTACTTCCTGCAAATCAGGTCACCAGGAAATGTCTAATCCACTTAGGGAAGAAGATGAACATGAAACCAGCGACAGGGAAATGATAGATTTTATGGCTGTCTCACCCAGAGGTCTGAAATGATCCCCTTCTCCATCTTGGTTCATGTGAACTTTGGGTAGTCAGCTGGTATCCCATACTGGACAGAGTGAAAATGTCCATAGAGTCCATTTATCTCATGTACTTCCTTATTGTAGATTTCATTATGAGCAAATGTTCTTGATTTTTCCACCATCATATAATAAGCACTATAGAAAAACTTGAAATAATAAACTACGTGGTAGGAAAAAAAATGAAAAATTTGTACATGGCAGAGGAAAAGCATCCCTAATTTCTAAAAAAACTCCTGTAAATTATTAGGAAAAAGACAAATACTCTAAGACAAAAAGAAGAACTACAATTCTGCAGCCTGTGGAAGGAAAACCAAGTTCACAGAAAGACAGACAAAATGAAAAGGCAGAGGACTTTGTATCAGATGAAGGAACAAGATAAAACCCCAGAAAAACAACTAAATGAAGTGGAGATAGGCAACCTTCCAGAAAAAGAATTAAGAATAATGATAGTGAAAATGATCCAGGACCTCGGAAAAAGAATGGAGGCAAAGATCGAGAAGATGTAACAAATGTTTAACAAAGACCTAGAAGAATTAAAGAACAAACACCCAGAAGAATTAAAGAACAAACAAACAGAGTTGAATAATACAATAACTGAAATGAAAAATACACTAGAAGGAATCAATAGCAGAATAACTGAAGCAGAAGAATGGATAAGTGACCTGGAAGACAGAATGGTGGAATTCACTGCCATGGAACAGAATAAAGAAAAAAGAATGAAAGGACCCGAGAAAATATTTGAAGAGATTATAGTTGAAAACTTCCCTAACATGGGAAAGGAAATAGCCACCCAAGTTGAGGAAGTGCATAGAGTCCCAGCCAGGATAAACCCAAGGAGAAACACACCGAGACACATAGTAATCAAATTGACAAAAATTAAAGACAAAGAAAAATTATTGAAAGAAACAAGGGAAAAATGACAACATACAAGGGAACTCCCATAAGGTTAACAGCTGGGTTCTCAGCAGAAACTCTACAAGCAAGGAGGGAGTGGCATGATATATTTAAAGTGATGAAAGGGAAGTACCTACAACCAAGAGTACTCTACCCGGCAAGGATCTCATTCAGAGTCGACAGAGAAATCAAAAGCTTTACAGACAAGCAAAAGCTAAGAGAATTCAGCACCACCAATCCAGCTCTACAACAAATGCCAAAGGAACTTCTCTAAGTGGGAAACACAAGAGAAGAAAAGGACCTACAAAAACAAACCCATAACAATTAAGAAAATGGTAATAGGAACATACATATCGATAATTACCTTAAACGTGAATGGATTAAATGCTCCAACCAAAAGACACAGGCTTGCTGAATGGATACAAAAACAAGACCCATATATATGCTGTCTACAAGAGACCCACTTCAGACCTAGGGACACATACAGACTGAAAATGAGGGGATGGAAAAAGATATTTCATGCAAATGGAAATCAAAAGAAAGCTGGAGTAGCAATACTCATATCAGATAAAACAGACTTTAAAATAAAGAATGTTACAAGAGACAAGGAAGGACACTACATAATGATCAAGGGATCAATCCAAGAAGAAGATATAACAATTATAAATATATATGCACCCAACATAGGAGCACCTCAATACATAAGGCAACTGCTAACAGCTATAAAAGAGGAAATCGACAGTAACACAATAATAGTGGGGGACTTTAACACCTTACTTACACCAATGGACAGGTCATCCAAACAGAAAGTTAATAAGGAAACACAAGCTTTAAATGACACAAGAGACCAGATAGATTTAATTGATATTTATAGGACATTCCATCCCAAAACAGCAGATTACACTGTTTTCTCAAGTGCACACAGAACATTCTCCAGGATAGATCACATCTTGGGTCACAAATCAAGCCTTGGTAAATTTAAGAAAATTGAAATCATATCAAGCATCTTTTCTGACCACAATGCTATGAGATTAGAAATTAATTACAGGGAAAAGAATGTAAAAAACACAAACACATGGAGGCTAAACAATACGTTACTAAATAATCAAGAGATCACGAAGAAATCAAAGAGGAAATCAAAAAATACCTAGAGACAAATTACAACAAAAACACGATGATCCAAAACCTATGGGATGTAGCAAAAGCAGTTCTAAGAGGGAAGTTTATAGCAATACAAGCCTACCTCAAGAAACAAGAAAACTCTCAAATAAACAATCTAACCTGCCACCTAAAGGAACTAGAGAAGAAGAACAAACAAAACATAAAGTTAGTAGAAGGAAAGAAATCATAACAATCAGAGCAGAAATAAATGAAATAGAAACAAAGAAAACAAGAGCAAAGATCAATAAAACTAAAAGCTGGTTCTTTGAGAAGATAAACAAAACTGATAAACCTTTAGTCAGACTCATCAAGAAGAAGAGGGAGAGGACTCAAATCAATAAAATTAGAAACGAAAAAGGAGAAGTTACAATGGACACTGCAGAAATACAAAGCATCCTAAGAGACTACTACAAGCAACTCTATGCCAATAAAATGGACAACCTGGAAGAAATGGACAAATTCTTAGAAAGGTATAACTTTCCAAGATGGAACCAGGAAGAAATAGAAAATATGAACAGATCAATCACAAGTAATGAAATTGAAACTGTGATTAAAAATCTTCCAACAAACAAAAGTCCAGGACCAGATGGCTTCACAGGTGAATTCTATCAAACATTTAGAGACGAGCTAACACCCATCCTTCTCAAACTCTTCTAAAAATTTGCAGAGGAAAGAACACTCCCAAACTCATTCTATGAGGCCACCATCACCCTGATACCAAAACCTGACAAAGATACTACAAAAAAAGAAAATTACAGACCAATATCACTGATGAATATAGATGCAAAAATCCTCAACAAAATACTAGCAAACAGAACCCAACAACATATTAAAAGGATCATACACCATGATCAAGTGGGATTTATCCCAGGGATGCAAGGATTCTTCGATATATGCAAATCAATCAATGTGATATACCATATTAACAAATTGAAGAAGAAAAACCGTATGATCATCTCGATAGATGCAGAAAAAGCTTTTGACAAAACTCAACACCCATTTATGATAAAAACTCTCCAGTAAGTGGGCATAGAGGGAAACTACCTCAACATAATAAAGGCCATATGTGACAAACCCACAGCAAACATCATTCTCAATGGTGAAAAACTGAAAGCATTTCCTCTAAAATCAGGAACAAGTCAAGGATGTCCACTCTAGCCACTATTATTCAACATAGCTTTGGAAGTCCTAGCCACAGCAATCAGAGAAGAAAAAGAAATAAAAGGAATACAAATTGGAAGAGAAGAAGTAAAACTGTCACTGTTTGCAGATGACATGATACTGTACATAGAGAATCCTAAAGATGCCAACAGAAAACTACTAGAACTAATCAATGAATTTGGTAAAGTTGCAGTATACAAAATTAATGCACAGAAGTCTCTTGCATTCCTATACATTAACAACAAAAGATCAGAAAGAGAAATTAAGGAAACAATCCCATTCACCATTGCAACAAAAAGAATAAAATACCTAGGAATATACCTGCCTAAGGAGGTCAAAGACCTGTACTCAGAAAACTATAAGACACTGATGAAAGAAATCAAAGATGACACAAACTGATGGAGAGATATACCATGTTCTTGGATTGGAAGAATCAGTATTGTGAAAATGACTATACTACCCAAAACAATCTACAGATTCAATGCAATCCCTATCAAATTACCAGTGACAATTTTTACAGAACTAGAACAAAAAATCTTAAAATTTGTATGTAGACACAAAAGACTCCAAATAGCCAAAGCAGTCTTGAGGGAATAAAATGGAGCTGGAGGAATCATACTCCCTGACTTCAGACTATACTACAAAGCTATAGCAATTAAGACAATATGGTACTGGCACAAAAACAGAAATATAGATCAATGGAACAGGATAGAAAGCCCAGAGATAAACCCATGCACCTATGGTCAACTACTCTATGACAAAGGAGGCAAGGATATACAATGGAGAAAAGACAATCTCTTCAATAAGTGGTGCTGGGAAAACTGGACAGCTACATGTAAAAGAATGAAATAAGAACACTCCCTAACATCATACACAGAAATAAACTCAAAATGAATTAGAGACCTAAATGTAAGAGTGGACACTATAAAACTCTTAGAGGAAAACATAGGAAGAACACTCTTTGACATAAATCACAGCAAGATCTTTTTTGATCCACCTCCTAGAGTAATGGAAGTAAAAACAAAAATAAACAAATGAGACCTAATGAAACATAAAAGCTTTTGAAAGGAAAGGAAACTGCAAACAAGACGAAAAGACAACCCTCAGAATGGGAGAAAATATTTGCAAACGAATCAACGGACAAAGGATTAATCTCCAAAATATGTAAACAGCTCATGCAGCTCAATATTGAAAAAACAAACAACCCAATCAAAAAATAGGCAGAAGACCTAAATAGACATTTCTCCAAAGAAGACATACAGATGGCCAGGAAGCACAGGAAAAGCTGCTCAACATCACTAATTATTAGAGAAATGCAAATCAAAACTACAATGAGGTATCACCTCACACCAGTTAGAATGGGCATCATCAGAAAATCTGCAAGCTACAAATGCTGGAGAGGGTGTGGAGAAAAGGGAACCTTCTTGCACTGTTGGTGGGAATGTAAATTGATACAGCCACTATGGAGAACAGTAAGGAGGTTCCTTAAAAAACTCAAAATAGAATTACCATATGACCCAGCAATCCCACTAATGGGCATATACATAGAGAAAACAGTAATTCAACAAGACATATTCACCCCAATGTTCATTACAGCACTACTTACAATAGCCAGGTCATAGAAGCAACCTAAATGCCCATTGACAGATGAATGGATAAAGAAGATGTGGTACATATATACAGTGGAATATTACTCAGCCATAAAAAGGAACAAAATTGGGTCATTTGTAGAGATGTGGATGGATCTAGAGACTGTCATACAGAGTGAAGTAAGTCAGAAAGAGAAAAACAAATATCATATATTAACCCATATATGTGGAACCTAGAAAAATGGTACAGATGAGCCGGTTTGCAGGGCAGAAATAGACACAGATATAGAGAACAAACGTATGGACACCAAGGGGGGAAAGTGGCAGGGGTGGTGGTGGTGGTGTGATGAATTGGGAGATTGGGATTGACATATACACACTAATATGTATAAAATAGATAACTAATAAGAACCTGCTGTATAAAAAAATAAGTAAAATAAAATTCAGAAATTCAAAAACAAAACAAAACAATAAAACCAAAAATAAGCAAAGGCAAAGAAAAGGTAATTCACAAAATAAATCTGAATGTTCTGCAAACATGAAAACATACTGAACTTCACAAAGAATCCAAGAAATGCAGAAAGAACCAGATCATGTTTTACTCAGAAGTTTGACAATGATTAAACCTTAAAAATAACTAATTTCTTCAAGGTTGTAGGGAAGTGAAACTCATGAATGGTAGGGGATCAATGTAAATTCATGCACCTCACCTGGAGACACAATGTGAGAAAGTTTATCTAAATTTTATATGTATGTACCATTTAAGCTGGTGCTTCTATCTCTAGCCCTTTATCCTAAGGTAATAACAGGACAAATGCACAAAGCTGTAGATATAAGGAGAATCACCGCCACGTTATGGATAGGAAAAAAAAGTAACTTAAATGTCCATCTATATGGGACTAGCTAAATACATTTTGATAAATGGTTAAAAAGGAGGATGAAGATATATTTTTCAGTGGCACAGAAAGAGCTCCTTGATATGTGAGTACAAAAGCAAGAACAGGTGGTGAAATAGCGTCATCCATGTGTAAAATAACTCACACTCCTGTGGGTGTACACCAGTGGTAAAAGGGTTGGATGTTGATGGGTTGTGGTCTCTGAGTGCCAGGACACCGAGGAAGTTTTGGTTTCTTCTTTGGACCTTTCTGAAGGTGTCGATTTTTCTACAACAAGCATGCATTATCTTTGTCAACTTAAGAATAAAAAATTGCAGTGCCATAAGTTGTCTTGTTTGCTGTTGTTGGTTTGCCCCTAATGAAATCTGTAATAAGGAAGGACACATGATAAATGGAGTCTGTGGAAAGTTTATCTAAATTTTAAATGTATGTACCATTTAAGCTGGTGCTTCTGCCTCTAGCACCAGAGCTTCTACCTCTCCACTGTCGGACCCCAGCCGGCTACCCAAGGCTCACATGGACCAAGATGGCAAAGGAGGTCTTCTTCAGACCCCTGGGTGAGTGAGACAGCTATCCCCCTTTTTCACATGGGAACTTTTGTTCATCTCTGAGAAGAGAGTGTCTTCCTTCCTCTTGGCTTGTGGCTGGAGTTCCCTCCACTCCTGCCTTTGCCTCTCCAACTGGACTTTGAATCCATTATCTCATTTGTAATGATCTATAATCAAACAACCCACAGTGAAACATTTCCATTCCTGGGGGCTTTTGGTGGGGGTTGAAGAGCTAAAGGAATAGGGCTGTGGCTAATCCAAGTGACTGAGAGAGTCAGTCCTGGCTGGGAAGTTCTGCCCTAAGTCATTATCCTGTGCCATTATTTTGGACATCAATGCTTAGAATGAGACCAAAAGGGAGGCAGAGTTCCCCTGTGACAGGGAGAGGGGCTGGGATGAGGGACCTGAGGCTGGAGGATTCTGGGATGTGGCCATATTTGATGACTGATAAGCTGGACTTGTTAACCCCTTGATGACCTATTTGATCTCTTCTCAAAACGCAATGATGTTGATTAGAATGACTTTAGCTACAGTAACCATCGATCCCCTGCATTTCTACCACTGCCCTGGTGTCAAACCTTAAATCCCACTATCAGGCATGTGTCTTGATTTCTGGTTTGGGAAATCTGGCCCCTGCACCTTTAAATGTTCAATCTCCACCAGCCATGATGAGAAAAAGAGAGGGGAAGGAAGTTGGTATTTAGGTGTGAGTGTGAGCGATGGGGTGGATGCTGGGGGACCCCGAGATATTTTCTTTCCTGTCTGTTTTTTCCACCCTATTTCTTTTTCCTCCATGTCAACACCAAACAAGACAGGACTAAAATTAATGGGGAAAGCAGCAATTAGCAAATTAGGTTAGCGGCGTGTTGCCGAGTGGCACGGCTGCCAGGTGCGGGGTCTCTGGCAGGATATTTATTAGGGCCTGTCAGAGAAGTGACACTTTGATAAATGGAGTTGGGCAATCAGCTCCTCTACGACAGCAAGCATTGTGAGGCCTCAGCTTGTGCAACTCCAGAAGCCAACCTTTGTTATGATTTTTAACATTTTAACACATGCACAGAAGTAACACAACAGCAACATCCACCACCATGGAGAGCAGCCTGGGACCCAGATTCTGATGACCAGGGGTAATCGTGGGTGTTGAGTTTTCCCTTGGGAATGGACAAGTGGAAACCATGGTCCAAAGCAGCCGATGTGGAAAAGTCTCTCTGAGTTTTGGAAATGCCCTAGAGTCGGAACAGAACAACAACAATAGGAGTGGATTTATTTATTTTTTTATATAAATATTATTT
This sequence comes from Balaenoptera musculus, assembly GCF_009873245.2. Taxonomy (NCBI): domain Eukaryota; kingdom Metazoa; phylum Chordata; class Mammalia; order Artiodactyla; family Balaenopteridae; genus Balaenoptera; species Balaenoptera musculus. Next base: position 20,717,759 of record NC_045799.1, on the reverse strand, counting down.
ATTTATTTATTTTCGGCTGCGCTGGGTCTTCGTTGCTGCACGCGGGCTTTCTCTAGTTGCGGCGAGCGGGGGCTGCTCTTCATTGCGGTGCGTGGGCTTCTCATTGTGGTGGCTTCTCTTGTTGCGGAGCACAGGCTCTAGGCTCGTGGGCTTCAGTAAAGAACAAGCAGTGGGAGAGTTCTGGCTTCCCTGGGATCATCCTCAAGGTGACCATTTGCTGAGGAGACAGAGTGCTGGAGTTGGACAGAAGGATCGGACTCTGGGAGCCAGTGGAGGGTGGCTCTGGAGGATGGTGGAAAGGCCTGTGTGACCCATGCCTCCAAGAATGGCTTTTCCAAGATTTCTGCCAAAGGAATTCTTCCGCCTGGCAAACAGATGTGACTTGGCTTTCTTCTGCAACGGCCAGCTTCCTGGAGGGAGGTTTCAATATCCAATGTGCACACCTGGTGACAGGATTTGCAGGGCAGGGCCAGGTCCCTGGCCTGAGATGGGTCACTATCTTTTCCAGAAGCCCTGCCGTACCTGGAAGATCCCATTAAAGACCGTGGCTCCATGTGGATGGGGCCAGTAGGGCAGGGGGCCTGTCTCTACTCCTGGCCCTTAAGCCTGCTGGCCTCAATGCTGGTGGAGACCTGATGTCCACCAAGTCCTAGACTTCCTCAGCTACCTGAAACTGCACGATTTCTCTGGCTCTGGTCATGTGGTTATACTCAAAACTTACCAATTGATGGAGTGACCAGCTCTCATGGTCTCTCAGGTCTGCAAGTTCCTGTTCTCATTCTATTTTGCTTGGCTGGGGCCCTGACTCCTGGCCCTCTCTTGACACTTCCCCACCCCCCTGGACCCTGTTGCTCTGTCCCCAGGCACTGTCTTGTGTCCTGCTCTGGGTCAGACCCGTCTGGATGTTGGTCTAGGCTGAGCAGAGCTGAATTTGCTTTATCTCTGTTTGGACATTGGATCCTGGATGGCTGACCTCCCCACCTCGGAGCCAGGCCCACAGCTGGGCGGTCAGCCTCCACCCATGCAGTCCCAGCTTCCTCTTCTTCTCTATCTGCCTCCTGCTGAGGTTCAGGGAGCTACAAGGCTGAACCCACCCCAGCTATGACTCTCGTGTGAGTCCCTGGGTCTGGGGATGACCTCCAGCAGGTGTGTCCCAAAGGCAGACTCCCGGCTCACCTTTCCCTAAAGACATGGCGGTGACTGAAAATGGCAGAAGACAGGGTCCAAGGGAGGGGTTTTGGGTTGTGACTGGTTGTCCCAGGTATTGGCCACCAGTGTCTCCTGTCTTGCCCACCCCCCCCCCCCATTGGTCCTGAGTCTCTGGACCTTTCTTTCGACTGGAACCAGGGGCTGATAATAGTGCCAAATACCTTCTGTCTGCCATGGGGCTCACTCACTGCAGCCCCATCTCTGCTGAAGGAAACTGAGGCATCGGTGATGGACCCTCATGCTGAGTGGAGGTAGGGAGGCCCGAAGTCCTCATTACCACCTTCAGGAGTCCAGGTCTGTGGGGAAGGGCAGTGTAAACCATGTCCACAGTCACTTGCTAGAACCTTGCTGATGTTCTGCCACACACAGGTCTCATCCTCATTGGTTTGGGTTGGGACAGGGAAGGGCAGACCCCGAAGGGGACTTGGGGCTCTAGATGTGCTCTGCGCAGCATGAAGCACTGAAGAGGAACCCCTTCTCACGAGCCACGCTCCTATTGCTGGCAAAACAATCCTATAATTTACGGGAGGCTCAACAGGGTTCCGAATTCTCCTTCCCTGAGCCGGAGCTATGCTTAGGCGATGCATGCTTTGAACCTCAATGTGTGACCCTAGAATTATCCTTGTTGAATTTCTTCTGGTTGGTTTTGTTCCAAACTTCCTGTTTGTTGAGCTCCTTTTGATTCTGCCAAATTAGTTATTTCTCAGCCTGAAGGGCAGTGTTCACCTTCTAAGTCTTCACACAAGTAATTTACAAAGTTGTAAGATAGCATGGCAAGAATGGAGTCCATGGTCCACCTCCAGAGACTTGTACAATCCTGAGCACTCCCAACATGAGGTTTCATTAGTAACAACTAACATCAGTATCGTGAGAGTTATTTTCTAAAGGACTTTTATGTGTGCTTTTCATTTGACCCTCACAGTATCTCTATGATAGACTGTAGGTTTCATTTGCGGCCTCCCTTTTAGAGACAAGAAAACTGAGACTGTGTGATTTGCCCAGTTACTCTGCTAATAAGTAATAGAACTTGAATCAACCCAGGTCTTTTTTTTAAAATCATTCAGGCTAATTTATTGGTTTTACCTAAACTAAACTATTTCATTAGCAATTTTTTGGAAGCATTGCATCAAATAGAAAAGTACACAGATCATACACGTGCAGCCTGACGGATTTTCACAAACCGAACATTCTCGTGCGACCAGCACCCAGATCAAGAGCTAAGTCCTCCTGTCCTAACTTCTAAGAGTATAGATTGGTTTTGCCCATTTTTGAACTTTTTGTAGATGGAATCATACCGTTTAAAACTCTTGTTTCTGGCTTCTTTCTTTCACATCCTTTTTGCGAGATTCACACATATTATGGCATGAAGTTGTGTAACATTCATTCTCTGCTGTGGCATATCCCATGGTGTGAGCACACGGCAAGGTACTTCTCCGTTCTTCTGTTGTTGGGCATTTCTGGCAATTGTGAACAGCTCTGCTGTGAACATTCTGGAACATGCCTTTTTGGTGAACCTGGTTCATTCTTCTGTTGTGTATATACCTAGGAGTGAAATTGGTGGGTCATAGGAGTTGTGTACCGGAGCTGGGTCTTGGATTGCAAAAGCCCTCTTTGAACATATTCTCCCATTCACTTGTTTATTTCATTAATGTTTCCAAGAAACATTTAAGGGGCATGTTCTTCTATCTTGGTTGAGTCTGAGTTGCTGTACTGAACCAGCTACCTGCCTTGTGTACTCTCAGTCAAAGCCGGATCCTTACAACGCCCTTGTTCTGCATCCCCGTCCCATACCATCCACTCCCCCCACTTCCCCCCCATCCCTGCTCTGACCACACCAGTATGCTGTTCCGCATACAACCTAGCACACACACCTTGGCCTCAGTGCAGGCTTTTCTCTCTCCTTGGGATGCTCAAGCCCCAGGTATCTTCCTGGCTCCCTCTCCCACCTTCTTCAATCTCAGCCAAGACGTCCCCTTTGTGAGACCTTCCCCAGCCACCCTACTGGATGCTCTGAGCTCCCTCCCCATCAATCTATCCCCTTCACTTGCCCGGTTTTTCTCCGTGAGCTCATTGCCGTTGGTCAGACCGTATATGCTACCTGGCTGTGTGCTGGCCCTGCCTCACACCTCGTGCATCCGCCACCAGGACCTGGGTTCTGCCCTTTTTATTCACACTGCGTCCTCACTGCAAGCACAGAGCCGGCATAGGGTGGCCCCTCCATAAATATTTGTTGAGTGAATACTTGTCTAAAATACAGCTATTATCTGTCCCAAGCATGGGCACCTTGTCAAAAAGGAAATTAGAATAGTTTCACTTGACATTCTCCAGGGATGGACCTTAGATCTCGGTAATTGCCTCATTTTTGGTAAATTAGTTGCCAACGGACCAGTTAATAAGAAGGTCTACGATTTTTCTTGGGATTCAATCTGACGGTTTCCTTTTCTTGGAAAATCAATACATTATTTATCTTCTGGCCTCTCTAACATTCTTCTTGATTTCTCGAAGATCCTTCAGGGGACTCTCAGATGACATCAGCGAGATTCTGCCGCTTCCCCTCCTCCCCCCACCTGGCCTGCGATGCTGCTTCACAGCGGGGTTTTTGCTTCATCATCGACCTTTCCTGTGCACCTGCCCACTGTCCTGGGCTTTGAGGACACAAAGGCACAGAGGACACTTTCTCTGCTTCTGGACCTTTCTCAGAAGTCCGTGTGGGGAGAGAGCTGCAGGCAAAGTGACAGCGGCTGGTGAAAGCAGGTGACTGTGAGGGCTGGGAGCATGGTGGCACGGGGATGTGTCAGGGACCGGGGAGCTGTGGACCCTGGTGGGAGGTTTCCTTGCTGTGGATTATAAATATTCAACAAATATTTATTGAGCTTCTGCTATGTGGCAGGCCCTGTGCTGAGCCCTGGGGACACTGTCGTGATGTGGACACAGATTCTGTCCTTATGGGGCTCACAGCCCGGTAAGGGTAATACATCTACAAGTAAACAGATAAATGAAAGGAATATTTTGCTTGTGGTAAGTGCTAAGGAGGAAAGGAATGTGGTGATGAGATTCAAGGTGGAGTGAGAAGAATTATTTAGATGGGGAGGGTCAGTGAAGGCCTCTCCAAAGACCTCCAAGGACCTGGCTGCGGAGAATGAAGGAAGGTCATTTCAGGCATTAGCAGAGGCCCCAAGGTGGGAAGGACTTGGTGTGTCATAGACACCGAGAGGAGACCAGGGTGTTGTGTGGGAAAGTGGGAGAGTGGTACCCTGTGGTGTGGGAAGGGTAGGCAGGGCTCAGACCGTACAGGGCTTTGAAGGTGATGAGAGGGAATTGGGATTTCTGCTAAGAGCAATGAGAAGCGTTTTGGGGAATAGCATCGTTTTATTTTCCTTTTGCAAATATCCCTGTGGCTACAGCATGGAGGGCAGATGGAAGAGGGGCAAGAGGAAAAGCAGGGAGACCAGAGGAGGGCTGCTAAAGTTGTTCTGGAAGAAAGGATGTTGGCCTGGGCTGTGATGAGGTGGATGAGATGGAGAGAAATGGCTGGATCTCAGGTGTGTTTGGGAGTTTGGGTCGGAAGGACTTGCTGATGGATTGGATAAGGGGATGAGGTTAAGGAAGAGGCAGGGATGATTCTAGTTGCCAGTTTGAGCATCTGGATGGATGGCGGTGCTATTTGTAGGAGGAACATGGATGCTCTTAGAAGTGCGTAATGAGCTATCAACTTTCCAAGTCACCACAGGTGTGACCACATCCTCCCATCACCAGAATCCCAAAGAGAAGTCTGTCTGCCTTTATTTTGCAATCAGGAAGCATCTAGAGCCTGCCGGGCCCCATGCTGGGTGAGCATCTATTGTTTCCAGGCTTTGCACAGGTGGTGGAGTTTCAGAAAGGAATCAAACATCCCTACGTTCAAGAAGCTCACAGTCTAGCTCAGCTTTGTGTCCTAACCCTGGTCCGCTGTAATGGTTGGTGCTCTCTGTGAAACTTAAGTCTGGCCTTAACGGGAAAGAGTGTTATGATCAATTAGCCACGTCTGCCATGGTCACAGGATGGAGGACATGTTGATCACTGTGCCTGGCTAGCTAGTATTTTAAGGTAAATTCCCACACGCCCCACAAAGTGGGCATGGCTCTCAGAATCAGTGCCTCCTTGGGGCAGTTTTCTCTGGGGCATAAGTCTTTCCTCTGTAGAGGCAGCGTGGTTTTGTAGGAAGAACACATGGACTCTGGAGTCAGTAAATGCTGGTCTGTGTTTGCATGCCCTGGTCACCACTTATGTACCATGTAGCCTTGGGCAAGTTTCCTCACCTCTCTGAGCCTCAGTTTCCTCATCTGAAAAATGGGAATAATGCAACCCATGGCTGATGAGTCATGAAGATTACTTGGGATTGTTTCTGGCACATAGTAGGCCTTTGGTAAATGCAGGTTGTGGTCTACTATAGAAACCACATCCGAAGCCACAGACGTGAAGGAGGGTTTCTCCTGATTCAAGAAAAACCTGGGCACAAACACCATCTAGCCCAGGGGTCTACATCTGTCTGCACTGGGGTGAGCAAGGCAGCTTTGAGCCTCCCGCAGCTACAGGGGGCCTAGGAACATTGGTTTGGGCTATGTGTGGTGAGGAGGGAGTTAACACTGGGCGGGATGCCATGTGAACTTGGGCTATTTAAATGTTATTAGTGGTATGGGGGTCACATGGAAAGGCCAGATAATTTTGTCCCTGGAAACCACAGGATTTGGACAAGAGGGTGCATCTTTCAGACCCCTGACCTGATAGTTGTCCCAAATCATAGCAGAAACAAGGACTTAGGCCCTGTGGATTGGATTCAAATTTTTACACCTCCCCTGCCCCATTACAATCAACACCACCACTGCCACCACCATAACAACAAATAACAGCAACAACCCCAAAGGAAGCTCCTTATTATCTTGTCACTGCGAATCACCAGGGTCTAGAGCAGTGTCTGGCATAAATATCTACTATTTATAGACAATTATAATTACCACTATTACAGTAGTAGCAGCTAACATTTAAATAATGTTTATGTTCACATCTCATTTAATTCTCACAGCAATCCTATGATTTAAGACAAGGGTTTGGTGAACTATCACCCATATGCCAAATCCAGCCTGTAGCCTATTTTGTAGGCCCACAAGCTAACAATGGTTTTTATATTTTTCAAGAATTGTAAACAAACAAGCAAACAAATAAACAAACAAACCCCAAACCCAAATAAACAAACAAAACCCCCAAACAAACAAATAAACAAACAAGAAACCCAAAGGACGTAAGAGACCATCTGGCCCACAAGGTCTAGAATATTTACTATCTTGCTCTCTGCCGACCTCTGATACAGAGTATTTGTCAGGATAGGCTAGGTTATGCTGTGGTAACAAACAGCCCACAACCTCAATGATTTAGCCTAATGAAGGTTTATCTCTTGCTGACTCAAGCCAGAGAGGGTCTGTGCAACCCTCCAGGGCATCGATCTTCCAGGTGATCAACCATCCAGGCTCTTCTGATCCTGTGGTTCTGATATCTTAACATGAGACTCCTTGGTTGTTAACGGCAGGGGAAGAGAGGGTGAGAATCTCATGGGGGCCTTTCATTGTCTCAGTCAGATGTGACTCTTGCTCCTTGCATGTATATTTCACTAACTGGAACTTGTCACGTGGCCCTGCCTAACCACCACGAGAACTGTAAAGGAGCACCTGAAATGAGACGGGGAATCTGAGCTCCGGAGAGGTGAATGCCTTGCTTGAGCTTACAGAGCAGGGAAAAGACAGGACAAGGGCACATGCCAGGCAAGTATGATTTCCAAAACCCGTGATCTTTTCTATTACATTCTCCTTTCCTTACATGCTCCTTGTCCCAGCTGCAGACTCCATTAGACATCTCCCTGCTTTGAAGTGGTTCAGACAGAATGCACCCATGGTTGCTGGCACATGTCCCAGAGAAGTCCTCTTAGCTCTGTACCTCCCTCCTGCAGCCTCAGTCCTTCTGGCTCTGGCCCCAGTGGGGCTGGAAGGTACTACAGCCTGCGTAACTCATGGCTCCATCGGCTTCCTGAAGTGATGAATGACACCCAACCATCGTGGGCTCCGCTGATGGCCCAGCTCATGCATCATGGCCGGGTGCTCCCAGGTGACGTATTAGTGCCTGGAGAATGGATTGCTCAATAGCCAGTCTGCTTGGGAAGGCAACTGAGCCAAAGGGAGGATTCAATCTAATTACCTGCTCAACCTGGCTGGGCTGAGAGGTACTTTGGCGGCCCCTCTTGGGCTCTGTGCAGAAATATGACTTGCAGTTTGAGCTATCAGGTCATTCCCAACTCATTGCTGATGAACACAGCATTATTTGAAGAAAAAAAAAATGTAAGGAGGAACTATTAGCAGATTTGCTTCATGACGCAAAGCCAAGCAGGCTAGGTGAGTCTTCTGGGGAAGAGTGAAGTGTGAACCAAACAATATTGGGATGAGGAATAATTGAGAAGGATCAGAGGTGTTGGGTCAGTGGATCAGTCAGTGGTCGAGACTGTGAACTCTGCAGTCATGTAGACGTGGGTTTGTGTCCTATTTCTGTCACTTCCTCGCTGTGTGACCTTGGGCAAATGATTCGACCTCTCTGAACTTCAGTTTCACTTTCTATACAATGAGAATAATGGTTGTGAGGGTTAAATGGGAATCTCTCTGTCTCTCTGTCTCTTTCTCTCTCAGTGCCAAGCATAGTAACCCTGGTATACAGTAAGTGATGATGATGGTGATGATAATAATTATAATTAAAAACTCCATAATTGTTCTCCCTGATCTTTGCTACTTAGTGGTTGAAATATTGCCAGGGAGGCAGCAGTAGAAAATGACGGCTGCAAATTGTTACTCCCCCACTGAGAGGTGGAATGACTAGCCTCATGGTTGCTTCAACCAATAGAATATGGAAGAAGTGTTGCTGTGCCATTTCTGGGCCTAGTGAGCCTTTAAAAGAATTGAACCCTTCTACTTCCTTTTTCCTGGAACATTTGCATTAGGGGAAGCCAGCAGCTATACAAGAAGTCCAGGTGCCTTGAGACTGCCATGCTGTGAGGAAGCTCAAGCTACCCACCTGGAGAGGCCACGTGGGGAGAGATGGCTGGCCAGCCCCCATCTCTTCCAGCCATCCCAGCTTAGGTGCCAAATATATGGGTGAAGGAGTCATCATGGATGTTCAGCCCAGCTGAGCCTTCAGATGACTATACCATCATCCACCACGTAACTACATCTGCACAAAAGACCCTAAGTGAGAACCGCCCAGCTGAGCCCAGTCAATCCACAGAAACCTGAGAGAGAAGGATACATAGTTATTTTAAGCTACTAAGTTTTGAGGTGGTTTATTACGCAGCAATAGATAGCTGGAACAGGAGCCAATCTGTATAGTGGGTTTATTCAGACCAATATTTACTAAATACCTTCTGAGTGCCAGGAACAATGCTTGGAGAATAAGTTAGAGAATGTTGGTCTCGAAATCTAGCATGGTTCTCTTCAAACCTTGGGGTTCTAAGATAATGCTACAGAGAACGCCTTTAATAAATTGGTGTGCTTTGACAGTCTCAGAGAGGAATACCCGGATTCTTTTGGATTATGAAACTTAAACATTTTTTCCTTGGTACCCACTTGGTTCCCTTACTTACTCTTAAGTAACCCATTCTAATTTTATTTTTACATTGAATATATCATAGAACAAGGAGTCTATAGAACAGTGTTTCTCAAACCACCTGTGTAGGAGGAACACTATTTTTTTCTTTTTAGTTTTCAACCTGTTGCACATTGATACTTTTGTAAAATACAATAAAAGTGAATTACTGGAAACATGAAATCAAAAGACATGATTTTTATTAGGTTCAACGAACATAGAGTTACTCTGTCAAATTGTTATTATGTTTTAAAAATATTTGCTGTCAATTTCTGTTCTTACCTATTACAGATCATAACCAATTTACAGACAGCACCTGTCTGTGGACCAGAATTTGAGCAGCGTTGCTCTACAATACACCTCACATATCTAACACACCACGGGAGACGCTACTGTAGGTGAAAGGTAATGCAGGGGTGGGGGAAGGCATTTTATTAATTAATTTTAATTTTATTTTTTCAAATGAGAGAGACTTGAGTCTGTTTTATATGTTGAGAGAAAGGAGCCAGTGTTGTAGGAGAGGTTGAAAATCTAGGGAACCAGGTGGACTGATGAATAATGCCTTGGAGAAGCCACAATGGACAAACAAAATTCCAGGGACAGGAATGAGGCTGGTGTCAATTAGGAGGAAGGGCAGGGAGGTAAAAGCCAGTCATGCCTCTCTCCCAGGCGGCACCAGGACTGCCCACCTGCTTCTTCCCTTGACCCACTGGCCTCTGCTTTCTTCTCTCTCTTGTACCTCTTCCAAGCTAGCCTTGCCATTCCTGCTTCTGGTCCCCTTGGTTTGGTGACATGCTTGGATTCTCTTTTCTGGAGAGTCTCTTTCTTTCAGCTTCTCAGCTCTGTACCTTTGACTATGGTGCCTACAGCTTCGGTGAGAGTTGCTCTCTTCATGGGCCCAAGCCTCGCAAAGCTTCCACTGGCTGAGCAGGTTCTGGAGGGAGGAACATGTGGGCACATTCAATAAGTAAGCCCGCAATTAGCCTCATTGACACACATGGGCTGGCAACATAACACTTGTTGCCCAGCTCCCATTCTTTTAGGAAACTACCTAACTTTTGTCTACAGATGTCCTGCTCTGCCCATATGGCTGACACCACTCCTGCTTAGGGGTGGGCATGTGACCCAGGCCAGGCCAACCAGAGTATTTGCTGGCACTTGTTCTGGCTGTATCATGAAAGATGATAGTGACTTCTTTGACTATGAGCCTTAAGGATAGGACAGAGCCGGGGCTACCATAGGCTACCTTGCTCATCCTTAGGAGGGGGCAGCCTACCTGAGGACATAACAAAGAACAAGTGAGCCAAGTCAAGAGACTGAGAGAGAGGGACAGAGTTATGACAACAGAATCACTTGAATTCTGCTGCGTTTCAGACCAGTTCTACATCTTAGACTTCCCAGTTTTATGAACCAATATGTTCCTATTTTTTTTGGCTTAAGCTATTTTGAATTGGGTTTCTATCACTCAACCACAAAAGTTTGGATGAATACACTCATAAGCCAGGGGTGGTAGATTCATGGTATATACACACACCACCTGTTCCTACCTTCCACGCCCATAATGAGCATGCCAATAAATCTCAACACTCTTTCTCACCAAGCTTAAATTTGGCTTCAGAATCCTTCTCAACACAGAGTTCCAGGCAGCTTCTCCCACCCAATAAGATGAAATCATATGAAGAGAGACTTATTCTCAGGGGAACATCTCATGGCTTGGGTTTCTGCCTTAGTTTCCTGATCTCGTCCTGGAGGCTTGATACTTGCTGAGCTTTATCAGCTCTGTTTTTACCAGCAACCTTTTCCCCAGGAACAAGGACCCAAGCCTTCATTTCCATCTGCTGCCTGAATCCTGCTTCACATTTACTAAAGTCTTGGGACTATCAATCTGCTACCTACTTGATGGACCTAAGGTCCCCTCTGCCCTCATGCCCCCACCCCGGACCTCCAGTCCCCAGATGGTCACTGACACAGCCCTGCTGTGTTTCTTCATGCGCTGGGGAAGCCCCCCTGCCAGTGAGTTAATCCCACCCTGGGCTTGTTCCCTCATGTTTTCTACTCTTTCCCCAGATTACGTCAATGAATTTCTGATGATGGTCACCACCAGCATCACACCCCCAAGGTGTCGCATTGAAGGCTGACATAGCCCCCTTTTAATCTACTGTCCCTGTTTCAGACAGGTTGGTCTTTCACACTGTTACTGAGACCATATAACTGCTTATAACTCTGCACTGGGTTTCTACTGCACTTAGCTTAAGTTCCATAAATGCCAACTCTAGAAAAAAAATTATTTTATTGAAGTATAGTTGATTTACAATGTGTCATAAATGCCAGCTTCTTACCATGGCTTTCAAGGCCCAGCAAATTTGGTATCTGTCAGCTTCTCCAGCCCCAGGCTGGACAACTGCCTCCTCACTGTTGGCACTGAAGCCCACCTGAGCCTCTACCAGCCGCTGGAATGGCCTGCCACAGGACCTTTGCACATGATGTTCCTATTGCCCATCTCCCTTCATCTCCTTAATTCCTTCCTATTCATCCTTCAGTTATCACCTTAGCTGCCACTTTCATAATCTCTCTGATTATGTTAATTCCCTCTATATGGGAGACATAACTATAATAAAAGAGCAAACAATACATAGCACTTACTTTGCGTCAAGAAAAGTGTTCATAGTACTTATGAAAAGTACTGTTCATAAGTACTTTGTACATATTATTTCATTGAATTTTCACATCAGCACTGTGAGTTGGTACTCTGATCCCGTTTACAGATGAGTAGCCTGTGGTATATGCTACATTCCCATGCACTTCTGCTTCATAGCACTTCACAGAGCTGGAATTTTATGTTTATTTTGTACTTAAAAAAAAAAAAATTTCCCCCATCCAGATGGTGAGACCCATACAAGCAGGGACTGCATCTGTTTTTATCACCATAGCCTTAGTGCCTAGTAGAAGGCAAGATAAACAGTTAGTGCTCAATAAATATTTCCATGGAGCCCTTTGGCAGCTCTGAGCCCCATGGGCCCCTACCTCCCAGTAGCAGTCTCCTTGTGTGCGGAGGTTTATGGTGGGGCAGGAGTACAGGCAGAGAGCGGGGCTTCATGACATCCGGGCAGCCTTTCAGCTGGTGGGCAGCAGGCCGTGCAGGAGGGCGAGGGCAGTGGGAAAGTGGGGTGTTTGGGGCTAAAGACCAGCCGAGCAGATGGATGGAGTGGGAGTGGAGCAGACGTTGAGCACAGCTGCTGGGTGAAGCCAGGGCCGCAGGGACCAAGCCCTGGTGACGGATTTCCTGGATGGTTAGAACTGAGTTTTAATAGCAGCCTTGGCAGCGACAGCAATTGAATTCACTGCTACGAAGCCCATGGCCTGGGTCAGGCGATGGGTGGGGGACCAGTAGCAAGTTGTATGAGTGGTGGCGCATGCCTACATGCTGTATGTGTGTGTGTGTATGTGTGTGTGTGTGTGTGTGTGTGCGCGCACACGTGCACATGACGGGTATGGGTGCACGTATGGTTGTGCGCACGTGTGTGACTTTCCAGGGTTGTGTGTGCAGCCAAGGGAATTGCCGACAGAATGGCAACTCCATAGGGTTCCGCAGAATACATGCACACGTGGATGGCAATAAATCAGGTTAAAGAGTTGAATGTACATGGTTACTGCATGAGTTCACGCTGCATGTGGCATAGACTCAGTATGGTATTTATGATGTGAGTGCAAGTGAACATGAGCTGTCTAGAGGCGATTGTGCATGTGTGTGCGTGTGTGTATATGTGTGATGGTGAGGACAGCCGGATTCACGTGTCAGGACTTGTCTGATGCTCTTAGATAATGACACATACAGTCCAATGACTGAGTGAGGACACATGTATCCTTCAGTAACTGAGTGGCCCAGGGATCAGCTGTGTACTATAGAATATACTGGATATCCTCTCTCTCACCACCCTTCTCCCCAACTTGTGAACACAGAGAGAAATTCCAGGGCCGCTCTGGGTACCATTATTTGGTTAACATTTTAAAAAGAATTTTAATATACGTTGTTTTTTATTTTCCCTACAGTGTATTTTCCATTTACTAAGAGATAGGGTAAATGAGACTCAGAAAGTTTTAATGACTTTCCACAATCTTTAAACTTAATGGTAATAAAGTTTTATACCTATTATGTACATGGAAGATTTCCCTCCCTTTTTATTGAAGTGTAGTTTGATTTACAATATTATCTAAGTTTGGGTGTACCACATAGTGATTCACAATTTAAAGGTTATACTCCAGTTATAGTTACAATAAATATGGCTATATTCCCTGTGCTGCACAACATATCCTTGTAGCTTATTTACTTTATATACGGTTGTTTGTACATCTTAATTCCTACCCCTACTTGTGCCTCCCTCTCTTCCCTCTCCCCACTGGTAACCACTAGTTTGTTTCTATATCTGTGAGTCTGTTTCTTTTTTGTTATATTCACTAGTGGTTTTATTTTTTAGTTTCCACATGTAAGTGATAACATACAGTGTTTGTCTTTCTTTTACTTATTTCATTAGCCATAATACCTTTCAAGTCCATCCATTTTGTTGCAAAATGACAAATTTCATTCTTTTTTATGGCTGAGTAGTATTCCGTTGTGTATATATATCACATCTTCTTTACCCATTCATCTGTGACGGGACACTTAGGTTGTTCCATATCTTGACAATTGAAAATAATGCTGCTATGAACATTGGGATCATGTATCTTTTGAAATAGTGTTTTCATTTTCTTCAGCTATATACCCAGCAGTGGAATTGTTGGATCATTATGATAGTTCTATTTTTAGTTTTTTGAAGGAACCTCCACACTGTTTTCCATAGTAGCAACACCAATTTACATCTCACCACACAGTGTACAAATGTTCCCTTTTTTCACATCCTCGTTAACATTGTTATTGTGGTCTTGTGATGATAGCCATTCTGGCAGGTGTGAGATGATATCTCATTGTGGTTTTGATTTGCATTTCTCTGATGATTGGTGATGTTAAGCTCCTTTTGTGTCCAGGCACCATTTTGACCAGACATTGGACAATACACGCTGCCCCATCTCACATAGCCTTTGTGCCAACCACAGCAGGGCATTTCATCCCTCCTGTAGAATGAACCCAAAGCAGTCAATATCATTTGCTTCTGAAAGATGAGGAGGAAACAGGCTTGCAGAAGTTAAGAAACCCTGGTACGGTGCAAACAGGCATAGACATGATGGGTAGGGTACAATCTGTGGAGTCAAATCGGGTTCTAGCCTTTACTAGCTGTGTGGCTTTGGTAAGAATCACTTAAATTCATTTCACACTGTAAAAGTGACCTATCACAACGCCTGAAACATCATAGATCTCTCTGCCACAGGGCTGGGTTTGAAATAAATACTTCCTTTTGTTCAAAAAACATTCATGAATGCCTACTGTGGGAGTTACTTTTGCCATTCACCAATATTTCTGGCTTTCAGCCTCCTAGATGCATGGTAGGAATGTATTTTGCTATCCCCTTTGAATTCAGATGTCATGTAACTTGTTTTGGCCAATGAGAGGAGAGTGGCATGACATGGACATTTTCTGGGTAGGAACTTTAAGAGCTAGTGCACTAGGTGCCATTGCTTTCTTTCCCCTGCTTTGGCAAAGTGAAATCATGGAGCTGGAGTCTTCCTCAGCCAGGATCCTTGAGGGAGGATCGTGTGGAGCAGAGGTCCCAACTGACCTATGATAGATGTGTTGTGTAGTAAGAAATAAATTTGTTTGGTTTCAACCCAGAGATTTGGTGATTGTTTGTTACTCAGCTTATCCTGCCTGATACACTTAATGTACGCTGAGACCTTTCCACAATTTTGTCTTTTAGTCTACCTGTGAGGTAAATATTTATCCTTATTTCCTAAATGATAAAACAGGCTTGGGACCTGCAAGGTTTACTTGAGATAGCAAACAGGATGAGCCTTTCAATGAAAAAAAAGTGACCTTTGGGATCTTTGGTACAAGAGAGATCTGGATATTCAAGAATGGTGACCCAGTCTCAGAAACACCTCCAGAAAATCATGGGGTATTGGCCAAGGAAGAACAAATGGGCTGTCCTATGTGGAGAAGAATCTGCACTATATTATCTGATCTGATTCGACAACAAAGGAAGCTCCCATGTAGATGAAGGTGATAATGGAGATTTCAACTTGCCCATACCCTGCTGGGAAATTCACCCCACAACGTGCAAAATAGGATAGTAACAGTGAATACGTTACTTTCACTTTTAGAATTACACAAGTTATAAATGATCATTGTGTTAAATTTAGAGAATTCAGAAAAATGAAAGGTTAAAAAAATTAAAATTGGAATGTCATGTAGTTAGAATCACACTGTATGTAGCCTTTTCTGTTTGGCTTCTTTCATTTGGTAATGTGCCTTTAAGTTTCCTCTATGTCTTTTCATGGATTGATAGCTCATTTCTTTTTAGTGTTGAGTAATATTCCACTGTCTGGATATCCCATGTTTTATTTATCTATCCACCTGCCAAAGACATCTTGGTTGCTACCAGGTTTTGGCAAGTATAAATGAAGCATCTATGGATATAACTGCTTGCAAAAAAGATACAAGTTTTTGTGTGAACATAAGTTTTCATATATTTTGGGCACAATTGATGGGTTGTATGGTAAGAGGATGTTAATTTTGTAACCACCAAACCGTCTTCCAAAGCGGCTGTACCATTTTGCATCCCCACCAACAATGGATGAGATCTCCTGTTGCTCCACCTCCTTGCCAGCATTTGGTGGTGTCAGTGTTCTGAATTTTGGCCATTTTATTAGGTATATAATGATATCTCACTGTGGTTTTAATTTCCATTTCCCTGATGACATATGGTGTGGAGCATTTTTTTGTATGCTTTTCATCTGCAGATCTTCTCTGGTGAGGTATCTGTTAAGTTCTTTGACCAATTTTAAGATCAGGTTGTTTGTTTTGTCATTGTTGAGATTTCAGAGTTCTTTGTATATTTTGGATAATAGTCCTTTGTCAAATCTATCTTTTGCAAACATTTTCTCCCAGTCCATGGCCTGTCTTCTCATCATCTTGACATTGTCTTTGCAAAGCAGAAGTTTTAAATTTTAATGAAGCCTAGCTTATCAATTATTGTTTTCATGGGGCATGCCCTTGGTGTGGTACCTAATAAGTCTTCACCACATCCAAGGTCATCTAGGTTATCTCCTATGTTATTTTCAGGGAGTTCTATTTGACATTCCAGGAAAGACAAAACTATGGAGAGAGTAAACAGATGAGTTGTTGCCAGGGGTTGGTGTGGGGGAGGGATGAGCATAGAAGCTTTTTAGGACAGCAAAAATACTCTGTATGATACTATAATGATGGATACATGTCATTATACATTTGTCCAAACCTGTAGAAGGTACAAGACCATAATGTAGACTATGGACTTTGGGTGATTATGACATGTCAATATATCTTCATCAATGGAAACGAAAGTATCACTTTAGTGAGGGATGTTGTTAATGCAGGAGGCTATGCATGTGTGGGGACAGGGTGTATACGGGAAATCTCTTTACTTTCCTCTCAATTTCAATGTGAACCTAAAACTGCTCTGAAAAATAAAGTCTTAAAAAAATTAAAATTATCTAATATTCTCTACCTAGAGATAACCACCATTAGTATTCAGTCTTCCAGACTTTCTCCATATATACTTTAAAAGTGGCGGTTACATTATGTATATATTTTATAATCTGTTATTCTGTTTAATACATCATGAACATCCTTCTGTTTTAAGTACATACAGAGCCACATCACCATTTTAAATGGCTGCATAATATTCCATCATATGATACCTTTATTTATTTATTACTATTTCCTAATGTTAATAGTAAGCCCAATACTTGATCTTTAGGCTGCTTGCACGTTCTTGCTGTTTATAAACAGTACTGCGATGAAACACCCTGGAAGATACATCTTCTGGCACCTGCCTAATTATTTCCTTAGAATAAATTCTTTGAAGTGGGATTGCTAGGTCAAAAGAAATGTACTTTTGAAGGGCTTTTGTTACATATTGCTAAATTGTTTTCCAGAACCACTATATTAATTTGCAGCCCTAGCAGTAATGCATAGGAATGCCTTTTTCTTGATTTTCACGTCAATACTGGGTATTGTCGATCTCTTAAATCTTTGCTAATTCTAGCAGTGAAAAATTGCACTTTCTTGTTGCAATTTGCATTTCTTTGATGCCTAGTGAGTTTGGATTTTGTTCTTTTAGAAGTGCATTGTTAGAATATCTTAGTGGTGACCCTGATGGAATCTCCACAATGCAGAGAAGAGGATTTGTGCATTCATTCATTAGACACATGAATTTGCATCTAGTATGTGCCAGGCAGTTTCAGCAGGGAATAGGACAGACACAGCCCCTGCTCCAGAGCCCACAGACAGCAGCGTGTGTGTCTGGCGGGGGTGGTGTGTGGCTGGTGGGGGAGGATTGGATCTTAGCTCTAGAGACATCAGGTGCCTGAAGCAGCAGTGAAGGAACCACAAGAAGCAGTGAGTCAGTCACAGTCAGTGCTGTGCTGAACCATATTGGAGCCTGATGCAAAAGGAAAAATCAGAAATACTGATCCTACTGGACTGAATGTCAATATTATAACATAGTATGAGTGTGTTTCGTGTTTGGTAATTGCAATCATTGTTGCTTTTGTTGTGGTCATCCACTTACAATGCTTGGTGCCAGTTTATTTATCTCTTGTAAAAATAAAATACAGTGTGTGTGTGTGGAAAAAAAAAAAGAAATACTAATCCTATCTTTATTCAAATTTTGCTATTTTGTTCATCATGGATTTTTGCATTAATGATGATCTTTTAAAAATACTACATTATAATATTAGGTATCTTGATTGCTGAGTTTTCTTGGCATAACTTTAGACTTTATGCCACAGATGAGTGCCTCTGTCATCTTGCCCTTTTAATCCTGGATCTCCTGATATAGCCCTCATTTAAAAATTTCAGTGAACACACAGGTGAGATCCTGCAACCTGAACTCAGGGGTCTCCCGACTTATAAATAGATGCTGTTCTGACTACATAACTGGAAAGACTTCAAGTCAGTCTAATAACCATTATGGGGAATTACTCTGTGCCAGCCCCTCTGTTAGGCACCAGGGATTTAAAGTCAAAGCCCTCAGTCACTGTTCCAGTGGTAAGATTCAGAGGTCCAAGTAAATAATATGCCCTGTAATTGTCCATTAGCCACCCCTGTTCTTAGAAGACATGGCAGGTGGTTATGCCAGCTTGTTCCCATCCTGGCTGCCATCTTTGGTGGAGTGAATACATACAAAGGTCTTGGACAAGTAAGTATTAACAACGGTCAAAACATAATTATAATAAGTACAAAGTATTTAAGTGCCCCCTATGTGCCAACATGACACCAGGCACTTGTAATTGTTAGATCCAGGAAGAAAAT